>NC_056735.1:637099086-637101586 GCF_019279795.1 Protopterus annectens | reverse complement strand
TTGTTTTCAGTAATGTGGAATACATGTAGTAAGGTGTGTATTATAAAATCCATGAAACATGTATACAACCCAGATGGCTTAGTGGTAAGTCCAGTGACCTCAGGGTGCATGGTCCAGGGTTCAAGACCTCCAAGCCTTGTTGATGCTGTCAATTAGGACTGAACAAGACACTTTTAAGCAGGTATAAATGCGTTTTCATGACAGTAAGCAGCAAGTACACACAGGTAACAGACATGTACAACTCGTAGTACACTTGAAATTCCCTCCTTTGGCAATCCTGCTGATGTCATCTACCTACGAATACACCTCTGGGACTGCAGTAACCCAGTAATCTCCGTAGCACATGCTTTAACTGCGTAAAGTTGTAGTGTGATAAACTTGTTAGGTAGGGGTTCTATTCCAAGACAGGCCTTGTCTGTCTGAAAAAGAAACAATGCTTTTTAGGGTATGCACACTCTTTACAATTCACATACTCACCTTTGGCAATCCTGCTGATGTCACCCACATAGAAATACACCTATGGGACTGCTGTAACCCAGTAAACTCAGTCACGCGTGCTGTAACTGCATAATGTTGTAGTATGATAAACTAATTAGGTAGGCATTTCTGTTCCAAGACATGGCACGTGTGTGTTTGACAGAGCTTGTGTGGAGGTGGCTGTGAGTGTCTAGCAAATGGACATGTTGGGGATCGGTTTTTGTAGTTTTCCTTTATGGTGCCCATATTATATGTCTCAATGTTCACCTCACGAGGAGTACAGATGTCAATCAGCCAAGGGACTGTGTTGGCAAGCCATACCCTTACATCAAGGCAAAAGGCCTGGTGAACAAAGTAGGCAACCCTACTATTACCTGGAATACTTTCTGAACCCATGTGTCATACGCAAACACGCTTTCCTAGAATATCCCGCTGTGTTGCTAGTACCCTGCACACATTGATGACAGATAGTAGGCATGGTGTGATTGCAGTGGGCTGCAGAGGCCATGGCACCCTATCCAGCAGTACAATAGGCACATGATTGCAGACAATGTGCCTTCACTATGTTCCCCACTGGATGCCTGCAACATATGTGGTGCCATCAAATGTGATCCACAAAGGCCATACAATGCCTTACACATATGCCCTGTATGGACAGATGCCACTGACACCAGGAAATACCTGTATTATGCTATCAATGCAGGTGCAGGGTCAACCTGCTGTCTATTAGCAGGTCCTGCCACACCAGGCCAGTATTGGCATATCTGATGATAACAGTCTGTGTACACAACATGTACCAGCCGAACCAGGTACACTTGTACATGTCACTGTACATTACTGTGGGACGTGCACATCCCAGGCAATGTCCATGTCAAGGACTATCAAACACAGACATGGCATGCATTGCAAAGCAATGGTCATACACAATGGTAACCAGGATGACAGGACAGTTCATACAATACCCATCTGTGTGGGACATTGCAGACACTACACCCCTGAACCACACTGCACACCATTGTCGGGTGGTGTGATGCTAAGGATTACCCCTCACCCAGCCTTGTACAGCCATCTTGCACAGCCAGCCACTACACACCCATGAAGCAATGCACACATGCATGTCAGTACTGGCACCTTGTGTCTGCGTGTGGGGTATGATGCTGCCAACCACAGTCACACCCAGTATAACTCCCATTGGCATAGCGACTGTTGTCAGACACGTTCACATGCCCTAGCCCATCGAACCTCAGGATATCCCCTGTGGTGCATGTAGTACCTGTGCATTACTGCAGTGTGGCAAACTAAGTAGTTAGGAAGTGTATTCGTGAGCCTAGCAAAGTGTGGCAATGTGTCTGAGTCCCTTAGAGAGTGTGGTTGTGTTGACAATGACATCTGTTTATGTGGACAGCCATGTGTGCTACACCTAATGTATGTCTACTATATCTCTGTTGCAGATGTCACTCACCAGCACACATAAATGTTCTTACAGCACACCAACATGCCAGCTATGTGGCACGTGGAGTAACTGCATGCACTTGTAATAGTAATGGCTAGTCAGTCAGGGTTTGAACCCCTGTACTGGTAGGTGTGTGACAGATGATGCTTAGTTTTTAGTCTCCAAGCCCTTCTCTGATATACTTTGCCTCTGTCTGTCCCTCCCACACACTCTCTAGTGGATGTGGAGTTGTACACCTGCTCAGCAGCAACCTGTATTTTGTAAGTGATGGTCATGATCAGGTGATGGCCTCTGCACCTATTGCAGTCCTCATCTAGCTGATTGCATGTGGAACAGCTGTGGTGACGTTCCCATAGCCAATCGCATGGAAACACAGTACAATATCTAGGAACATCATGTTGGTGTTTGCCCGTGACAGTCGCTGTGAGTGGAACCTGGATCTGGTGTTTAGTTAACAGCATCACAGATGATATCTGGATATTCCTCAAACAACATACACAGTGGAAAATAGCCTAAAGTCAGGAGGGTATGTGCCAGACATGACTACAGCATGTAAGTGTAGCTATGCTT
>NC_056735.1:637024086-637091586 GCF_019279795.1 Protopterus annectens | reverse complement strand
TGCCATTATCTCCTATGCTGGTATTGTTGAAACATTAAATAAACCTGATATAACCTCTCACATTGTTTGCTTAATTCCAGATTGGCAATTCAATAGATCCCAATTTGTGAATATTACTGGGACCCTCTCTAAACTAAATTTTAACTGGTAGGGCACCAAAAACATTAGTGCTGGACCCCCCCCTGTTTGGAATTTATTTTTCAAACTTTCAAGTTAATATACAAAAAGGTGTTTATATTACACTGTCGAAAACTCAAACTGTCTACAGCATAATAATCGACACGAAAATGTCGAAACCCCCAAACATCAAACACGCACAAAAAAAAAAACACCCAAACACAACACAAATTGCTCTATGCAGGCCCTCTTGCACCCCCCCATGTTGGGGAGCTGCGTCCCCACACCCCCCGCTACTTAAATATACCAAGTCCGAGATCGCATTACATTGCAGTAAATGGAAATCTCCCCTTACGGAGAATTCCGTTTACAAGCACGATAACTTTTGCTTTAGACATTTTGGTGCCGACAATATCAGCTTCAATATTGTCGGCTTTCGACAGGGTGAAGTAGACCCCCGAGAAGCATGGCTGACCAAGTTTGCTGATGACTGCAAGCTGAGCATAGTTACCCACATATCCAATGATCCTAAGTAATTCCAGCATGGGTTGGAATATACATATACTCAGTGTAACAAAAATTGTCTCATGCTTAATGTAAAAAATGCAGTGTGACAGCATTTGGCAAAATACTGCTGTAATCTCATATGTTGTAAATGCTATTCCTATTTAGGCAAATACAGCCAAAAGAGACCTTTGTACATTGACAACTTTTTCATATCTGATCATCATGTTTCCGCAGTAGTGAGGAAATCCTTCTCTCTGGCCTAGTTAACTTCCAATGGAATGTCTTCAAGGTTCACATAAATCATTCTACCATTGTACTCTATACTTATCAGACTCCTCAGTGAAAATAATGCTTTCTTTGATATGTACAAATCCAAGTATATCACCCAACTGAAAAGGCACTGAAGAATTCTAACAAAAAAAAATCAAAGTCCTTAAATTCTTCAACTACTTCAATATATTAAGATGATTCTTTTTATACTCAGAAACTTGTTGACTGCTATGAGATTGCTTGTGTCTTGCTTTCTGAGCCATAAAAGACCACATTATTTGATCTCCTATTTCTTTACAAAACCAGTGGCTCTTCAAACATTTAAATCCACATAAGAAAGACTCACTGACGAAAATGATACCTAATTCAGGTATTCCAAACTTATGCCATCAGTTAGCACAACAAATCAAATACAATACTTTGTTTTGCTACCTTTAATGTTTCTTGTGATGACCTGATGAGCAGGCACACATTTACGCCAAAGTTATCATGTAAGACCATGCTTTATTTGGAAGCTGAGCATTATTAGGTGCTTGATAAAGGTGGCAAGAGCTTTTAAAATTAGTTAACTTAAAGTGTATATTGCTACACAACTTATGTTCTCGGCAATTGCTTGTCAAGCATTGTTGGCATGTTCCTGTGCTCCAACAGTTAAAAAAACAACAATTATGACATGTCAGCAGTAAGACTGTAGCTATCAACATTGATATGGGTACAACTACATTATTATAACTAGCAGGAACCTGTCAGCAACATTGTTGTAATTTACAGGAAACTTGAAAAAACATTACAATACAAGGAAAGGAATTTTTACAAAACAAATTGTGGTAGATTTACTCTCATTGGGAACTGAAAGATACTAAATCCAAGTTTTAGAAGGTTTGTGTTAAGAAAAGAGACGTAGATTGTTACAATACATTTTCGACACAGTAGATTCACTTGGTCTTTTAAATTTACTGGAAACATTTTAGTAGGATTATTATACATTAACTATGTATTTTCCCATAACACAGTTTGTCAGTTATTGTAGTATTGTAGGTTTCAAAGATTTCAGATAGAAGTATGGTTGGCAGGGGAAGTGACTTTACCCTGCATTTCTAAAGCATTTATATTTATCTTCATGAAAGAGATAATGTTTTAGCTTAAACGTGAAGGCATGGAATCTTGACTGACTGCACAGATTCCAGACAGTAAGCCCAGTTTTTGAAAAGGCTGTCTCAGCTACTGCTAGGCCAAGGGATGGTCTGTTTGGAATGGATGCCATGGTAGCTGCTTCTCAAGCAGTAGCTGGGTGTATTGCATGAAAACCCAGAAGTTAAGATGGAGGCAGTATTGTTGGCAGCTTGAACTGAAAGTCTAGAACATGAGAGGATGGTATTGGTGTTTAGTAATTTTAAATAGTAGGGTGTTTAAGACTAGAGAAGGCCTTCTTGATACTGGCAGCTATTGCATCCTCTTTAGAAGTTCCCACTGATGGGTTCAAACATCAGTAACAGGGCAAAATGTGAAATTGCATTAGCTGTTTTGTAAAATGTGTACATGGAATCATCTGATTTAAGGAAGAAAATGTCATCTACATACATTACAGTCTTTAGATCAGGGAGGTCCATTTTAGATAATTAACAAATACAGAAAATAAGAATGGCCTCATACTAAACCCCGGAATACCCTTCATTGTATGGAGCCAATTTCTGATACAGTTGTATCAATACAAACTTGGAAAGCTCTTTTTGTAAGGTAGTATTTTAGCCACTAGATTTTTTTCAAGGGTAAAATTAAGGTTTTGGAGTTTGCTCAAAAGAATAGAGTGGTTAAAATCAACAAAGTTGCTTATAGTAAAGTGACCTTTATTAATCACATTGTATATTATGATGTTTATCATACAGATTGCTGTGATGGCACTGCAGTTTTCATTAAATCTGTCTTCTGAGTAAGAGAGATGACTACATTTATTTATAACATAAAAAAAATGTTTATATATATTAACTGTATATTAACGTCTCTCACACACACACACACACCCGTACACACACACACACACACACACACACACACACACACACACACACACACACACACACACACATACATATATTTTCCATTTGTTGACCAGGTAGGTTTGCTGGTCAGCAGACTTTTCAGCCATGACCTGGGCTCACTGAGCAGTTAACAGTTTAAATCAGTTGTGGAGATTATATTGTATATAGTTATACAGATAGGTGAAATAATGCTGTCTAATACATCACAACAATGCATATATCTTGCCTAATATATTATATCATTGAAGATTATGATTGCGTTGCCCTTCATAACCAGAGTATTATATGTTCAAAACATGGATGCCAAAGAAATTCATCTTGAGATCAAAGCTCAGGAGTTGAATACTGACATCCATGTAAAGAACATGCGATAGATCATTGTAGTTCATGGAAATTTATTCACTCTATTTTCCACTGGTACAGGAAAAATGTGCTAAGTTATTTATTGGCTTTGAAAGCCAATATAGCACTTAGTGAAAACTGGCATCTAGACAGGAACAGACAAATCAGCTTATTTTTTTTCAAATTGTTGAGGTTTGGAGTCAAGGGAAGAAAGTCAAGGACAGTTTTTAATTTTTGCTCTAATTCATTTAAAAAGTTAATGAAACAGCAGGTTTAGCATCAATATGCAATTTTGAACAATAAGAAGATTGAAACTAATACAGTTAATTGACTATAATCCTTAGTGAGACATACTACTTAGGAACAGTGTGAAGCAAGGAAAATCCTTGGCAGAAGACCAGATCATACTGCTGGGGTGAGTGGATTTATGATTGGGCTTCGTACTGTATAAGCACATTACACATTTTATTTTTTCCCTGATATTGGAGTATAGTCACAATGCTCCATGCACTACAATCCATATATGTGCAATATTTTAAAAAATATATGCACTCTATTTACAAATTCTTGAAGAGTTTTGTTCCAGGTCAAAGACTGGAAATATATTTGAATTCCTCCTGAAAGGAGGGTGAGGAAATCTTGATCAGTGGTACAATAAATGAGTCCTTGAAGGGTGCTAGGAGATCTTATGTGGTCAGAGACACAGTGAAGATATAGTCTAGTGGTCTGTGTCTGAGGTGGCTGCATTAGTAGTAGTGCCTTGTGCCTCTTAAATTGTTCTATAAGGTCAGGTCAGGGTTTGTTGCTTGATAAAATGGATTCTAGCTGATAGTTTGTAAAGCATCCTGTAGTCTATTATTAGTAGATTTAGAGACAGAAGTTCCTAGTATTAGTTTATGAAGGGGTTTCATCTGTTTTGAATGCCCAAAGTGATATGACTGGGCAGTGGTCACTCAAGCATTTTAGGAAGAAAGAAATTTTCATTCACAGTGAAAGATGAATTTTATTTTAAGATCTATCACTGAGTTATTTATTGACTTAGGTATTTTAAGATTTTGACTAGTTTTTGAAGGCTGTCTAGATTGAGATATCTTTATTGTTGGGGATTCTCCGACCAGTGTAATTTATACTAGTCTCTTTATAGGACTATAGTTTTTGGAAATCCTAAAGGGTACATATTTTTTATAGTTTGCTTCAGTAGGGAGTTTGTTGCTAGCAAAAGCAAGTAGAGAGCAAGATGGAAAGTAAGGTTTGCTCATGATTTCATTAACAGCAAGCAAAAGAGGAGGAATACAAATGTTAGAAGGATTGTTATAAGAGATATGCATGGAGAATGTACCCTTAGTACCACCAAGAGCAAATAAAGAGGCAAAGGGTAGAGCAAGAGGAGTGGCAATAGACAATATACCCTTGCCGCCTTTGCAGAAAGAGATGGAGAAGACGCAGGGACTGTGATGAAAGGTATGCACACTGCCTCCATCAAGTGCAAAGAAGACAATGTTAGAATCAGAATGAGTGAAGAATGAATCCTTGCTGCCACAGAAGGAAATGTGAAATGCAATTAAGTATAGAAGAGCTTGCCTTCTCTGACACTAATGTTAAGGAAGAGATAAAAAAGATAGTATTAGAATAAATATTTGTTGAGACTGTACCCTTGATGCCATCAAGAGAAAAGAGATAATGAAATTGGGGGGAAGACAAAATTTGCTGCAACCAAGAGAAAAAAAGGAGAAAAATATGAAAAAGTAAATACATAAACAAAATAAATAAATACATAAAAAGGAATGAAATTAAGGACTGGGAGAAGAAAGTTTAGCCTTGCTGGTGAAAAGAGCAAAAGATGTTAAATATGGAATGAATGAATGAATAAGTAACTAAGTAAATAAGTAAATAAATAATTAATAAGAATGAATATAATGATTCAGACAGTGAACACAATGTACCATTGCTACCATCAACAGCAACAAGGGGTGAGGGTGCAATCTGAAAAAAGTGTACGGGGAGTCATTAAAGTACCAAGGGCTTCGGAAGGGGTGTACTTAGAAAATGAGAGATAGAGAAAAGGTTGTTTCTTTCTACCTCACAGGACAAGGTAGGGAAAGAAGATGTTATGGGAAAGTGCATACCGATAAACTTAGAGTCACATTTTAAGAATAATCAAAACAGGATTGAGGAGTCAGTGCTGTTGCATACAGCAAAACAACAAGTGTGTTTTTTTAAGATGAAAGTAACAAAATGATTTTATGAGTTGAGACAAGTGATGGAAGGATAAGGCAGCAGTTGAGAAAAACAGCCCTTATAAATATAAAGTGAAAAAAACTTGGGCAGAAGAGATTAAAAAGACCTTATTGTAACTGACAGAGAAGTAAGGACGTTAATTGGGGATAAGACAAGATGAGAAGTATATTGTAGCTATTAGCAATGGCATTGTAAATAAGGGAAAGGTATCTAAGAGTTATAAAATATGATTTCAATTTACTTTGGTAATGATAGATGTATGTGCGATAGTTTTTACCTAGCTGTGATATAATTACATACTCATGTCAGTAAACATTAAGGATGAGTGAACCAGTTTAACGAGGGATGCGGTTAGTAAGTGATCCTGTCAAAGGAAGGGTAAAGTGCTGTGAGTGTATAACAGAAATGATGCAAAGGATAGGAGGGAAAGGGGTAAGTACAGGAGCAAAGTGAAGATAAGCACAGTGGGGAAAGCAGAGATGGGTGTATGTTCATCCAGTCTGGAAGAGCACAAAAGATCACCTGGAGGGTTCAAAGTCTACACTGGAGTCTGTTAAATTTAGAGCAGGCATTGCGCAGAGCATTAATTACACTAAGAGCAAGCAGTGTCATTAGGTAACATGAACACAAGGTATAAGGAAGATTGTGAGTTAGTAATATTAGTCAGGTATAAACCTACAGTCAGTTCAGCAACTGGAAAAGTCACTACAGACATGTAGAGTTTAATGGTCATTTTCTTCATTTAACATGGGTTTATCGACAGCTAAGCATGAAGTTAGTAAGGGATAGTCCAGTAAAAGGATTCTTATTCTAATTGTTGTTGAACTAGAGGTATTCAGTCATTGTGTTGATTACTTGCTGTTAGATCAAATTTGTTAATCAGTGACAAATAATATCTGCCTTTAGAGATAATGATTCTTGATGCTTTTTATGATGTTGTGGGGAACAGGCACAAAATGTGTGAGCTGTACATCTGTAATAGAAATGCAGAGAGGTAGTTAAGAGAGACGAAGGGGCAGTGCAATTAGGGAACTCAGTATAGGGTGGTGAGAAGGTTGCAGATGATGTCCTCCTAGAGTCAGTGGACAAAATCATCACCTCAAAATAAGATGTTATAGTTCCAACCCAGAAAATGTAGATTTCATTAATAGCTGAAGGAAAAACAGTTTCCTCAAGTGGAGGCTAGCAAGTATCTTGGTTAATATTCATCACTGAAGGTGTAAGGTGTCCGATCAGTTCAGCAGCAGCAGTGTGGGCATTATTGTAGAGGACGGTTGGGGTAAAGACTGAGTCACAGGAAAAGTTACTAGTATATTTACTTTGTGTCCTATCATCACTCAGTGTTTAGTGCTTTAGAAGGAACAGAAAGACTAAGCCTACAGGTAGCAAACAGCAGAAACGAAGTTATTCCCATAAGTAGCTGTGATCACTCCCTACAATAGAGTGAGGAGGCCCACAGTCTGGGAGGATGTCAGAGCACATCACAGTCAGCTGACGTTGGGTGGGCACCATTTGAGGATTCCTGTGCGCATGATTCCACTGAGGTATATTAGATAATGCCCATTGGGTTGAGATCTCTGTTTCAGAAGGATTTTGCCTCTCACATTGCTGTGAAGGCCTAAGTACTTCATAGGATGACATGGAGACTAGTGCTGTACAGGACAAATTTTGCTCATTTTACAACCATAACTCACAAGAGGAAAAGTGGTCTAAAAAATAAATAGATGCACAAGACAATGGTTAGATCAGTGGTCAACAAGATTAAAGAAACACAGACCTACCTGAGTTAGTTCTAAGCGCAGACTGACCAGCCGTGAAACCCAGGATGAAGAAAAATATCTCCCGTAAAAAAAACTACCTGTACCTATAAAAGCACACACCCTGACAATCAAAACAATGGATTACAAAAACCACAACACATAAACAATTGAAAATGTGCAAATATTAAAACGCCTAAAAGTCACTTACTGCAAGTAACTCTGCATCCCAAGACAATGGCATGTAGCCATAAAAGCAGAAATGGGTTCCTTACTAAACTAATAATCTGATTTGGAAATGCAAATTAGCAAATAAACCACCTTGTTTTGTATCCTGACAAGTTGTAGTGTGTGAAAAAAAAAACAAACAATGCACATCCTTATTGTTTCACTGCATAAGGAGGAAGAATAAAAGTACAACACGGACTGGAAAAGAAAGACAAAATAATGACATTTAAATTATCAAATATAAGATAATCAAAATAAATGGATGCTGCAATGGCAGTGAATTCATTACATGACTCACAAGTCAAACTGTCGAAATATAATTTAACTCACTGCTTGTAACCGTTAAATTATAAAAAGAAAACAAAATATTTTTTAAATGCTGCTGAAGGCACATAATTTGCCCTATTCCAAGAGACATAAAACATGCAGCATTCATATGAAACATGGTCATCCAGAGATAGCTAGACTGGCTCTCAGGCTTCCTTGTAGGGGAATAAAGGATTCAGGTGGTGTGAGTGTCAAATAAGGGATTATGAGCTACCTCTCCATAAGACAAATAATTTAGTCCACTAACGGTTTAGAGTGCAGCAAACAGGTGTGGGCTATCTGAAGGAGGTTACACTGTTTCAAAGTAGAATAAAACAGAAAAAGAGAAAGTGACAGATAAAGGGATAAGGTTGCCATTGAATATATGAAGCAGTAAAGTGAATTGTTTATGCATTTTTAGGATAGTGCCTTTATCAACAAAAAAAGCATAACTATTTATATTCTCTAGGAAAACTACACTGCATTTATTTCATGGCTGAAGGAGACAATAACAATAAAGTACTTAGCCTGCCCTTTAAATGCATTGAACATTGCCCCCCTATCCTACCTTTTCCCTTACCATTTTCCCACCATCCCAATGACTGCTTTAATGTATTTATGGATACCTTCTCCACAATCCACTCCAGTAGCTCATTGCATGGGTCTACAGCTCTCTCTATGAAGAAGTATTTTTAGATACCAATAATTGAATCCCTTCAGTCTGGTGCTTCTGATCCTAGTTCTGCCATCCTTCCTGATTGTGATGACCACCTCACATTCCTCCAACACCAGTATCATGCCTCATTTAAATGTTCTACTCACCAGGGTGAAGAACCATATTTCATTTAGTATCTGGTCATATATTATTCCCTCTATCTCATGGTTCATTCTTGTGGTTTTCTTCTGAAACTCTTTCAGCAGGCTGATATACTTTTCCTTGAATAGCCCATGGAACTGCACACAGTACTTGGGGTATGGTCTGTCTAGGACCTGTGGAGTGGAAGCATTACTTCTTCCCTCCTGCAGACTATCCTGTGAAGATACATGATAGTATTCTGCTCATTGTTGTATTTTCTCTTTCGCTCTGTTCCTGTTGGTTGAGTCAGTATGTTGTCAACATCCCCAGACAAGTTTCTTGCTCAGTGTTCATCAGTTGTACTTCCTTGAGTTGATAACACACCAAAATCATTATAGAAAACTTAGCACTCTGCATTTGTTTGCTGGGAACCTCAGCTGTCACTTTTCTGAAACATTGGTCAGTTTTTCCAAATATCTCCTGAAACTCTTTCCTCCAGTAGAGAAGTGATGCTATGTTAAAATGAATGCATTTGTTTTCATATAAGAAACAGACTGAGTAAGGTGTGCAGTGTTTTTTTTTCAGAAAAAAAAACAATCTTCATTAAAGTGAGGTAAATATAATTAATTTCCTAGAACACTGTGTCATTGAAACTACATTCACTGATTCCATTAAATCTTGCAACATGCAAAATGTGAACTGCACTGTATATGCAACCACTTTCAGTGAAAATGCAACACAGTTGTTAAGAAGTCAAAAATACTTCTCAAAATATGCCTGCATTTGCAATGCTTAAAGTTTAATGCTACTTAAATGTTGCTTTGGGTTACAAAGAATATATGACTATGGACACAAAAAGCTTTCTATTCAAACTGAAAAAAAAAAGAATAGTGGTTGTTAGTCAGTTGCTACTTTACCACTGGAGTGTGCATTAGAGAAGTGCATTTGAGAAACAGAATTCAAGCTGGAATCTGCTTGTGAAACTTTGCAAGCGCTGTTTGCTCATCTATGTCAGAGACAGGCAGAATTCAACAAATCTTTTAGCTAATTGCAGTGATAGTAAAAGATAAGCTGTTAGAATTCTTCTTTATAATATCTATCATTGTAAACCCATTTAGTTGGTATTTCTCAGAGAAAGTGTAAGGATAGTTGTTTATTTATTCAGCAAACTGTATTGCTTAATTGCATTTATTTCAAGTAAAAATGTTATTGGCTGGCAGATGGCACAGAGGTTAAGGCTGTATGATGTAGCTCTTGAGGCTTTAGGGTTTGATTAGTCTGACTCCTGCATAATAGATTTCATCAAACTGAAAAAAGAAACAACCAATTTCAATACAAATAGCAATACATATGTAAGCAATTGCATTTACTTAATGCACTACCATTATTAAGGAAACAGTGTGGAATAATGCCAGCAATAATAGATACCAATCAGTGCGATATATGTCTCCCGTGTGCCTTGCTTGTTTAAACACAAATGATAATTTCGACCAGGAGAGGTAAGATCACTGAGCTTAGTTTGCCAAAACATTCCGTTAAATCAAGCAACCCATCAAAAGTGTCACTGTACACCCTGTTTAAAGTAATCAATAATTGAATAACATGTATTTTTTAATTAACATAAACAGAATAGTTATGTACAATGAACTGCCAGGATCTTTGCCTTTTATAGGATGCTTATTCTCACATGTCTGTGCACATAATTTGTGTGTTGTTTGCCCAATGTAGAAAGTACTCCATTCAGTATTACTTGCACCATAAACTGCATTTGTAGAATGGAAAACAAAATAATCTGGAGAAGCATAAAACATTCAATACTCACACACTGAATAAATTTTAGATTTCAAATATGCCTGCAATATTTACATCTGTTGCAAGAAAAAGTCCCATTTAATTTTGTTGTGTTTTGTCTGACATTACATATTTCTTTGATGCTCTCAAAGTATCCTTGAAGATTTTATGTTTCACCTATAATGCCTTTAAAATAATAATATTGTAAATAATAAATCCCAGGTACTCTTACTTTTAAGAATGTTATTGCAAAACTGTGGTTCCTGGAGAAATTAACAACTTGAAAATCAGTGGAATGTGAAAGTCGGTATCTCAATAGCTTATACTTTCTGTCAGTCTCTACACTGACCTCATTATAAACAGACAGATGGACTTAAGTTAGTGGTGTAACCTCTAGCTTAAAATCCATTAGTCAAAATGTAAATTCTTTTTATAACAGTACAATCAGAAGCTGTAAGCCTACTAATTTGCATCATTTGTCCCAACCTTACTTTATACTTCAGCTGTGTTCAGCACATACTAGGAAATTCCAGATAAGAATTGCAAGCTGCATCCTTTCTTGAAATACGAGTAAGCAACTTGTTATGAAACACTGTTTTCAATAAGATGTTCCATAAAAGCAACAGTTATCTTACTCTCAGAAAATGTATCACACAGAATGGATGTAGCCCTAATAATGCTTGTTTTGAAGTTGTTGAGTAGCTCAGCTATACTTCCACAAAAACTAGAATGTAACTTTATGAACATGCTGTTATGAACACAACTTCCTGTTCATTAAGAACAATGTTAACACAGCTAGAGCCATTGCCACCATTTTGTACCTGTTGAAAAACCTTGTCTAGATACACAAAACAGTTGGGCATAAAACAAACTCAGTACACTTGTAAATACAATCAAAATCAGAATGGATAAAACTTAATTACTGCAAATATATGTTTTGTTTCACAAGAAATCAATGCGAAGATGAATGCTATCATACAGGCTCAATGTATCACAAGTCATGTTGAAATCATTGCTGGTCACTATAATGCAGAATCTGGTATAAAAGACATAATCTGTCAAATGAATATTCAATAAAAGTAGTAATGGTTCTGTTTTTTTTTTTTTTTTGAATTAACCAATGAGACAGTTGACCTGAAAGACAGATGAGTGGAACACTTAAGAAACTTAGACATTCCAAAAAACATCACCCCCAACTGAGGATGAGGTACTCTGAGAAAAATCTCACTATCTGGTATGACTATTTTAATATCCGAGTTCAAATCAGCAAAGTCATCTATCAACCATGCCCATTAATAATTGTAGATTGAGCTATACCTTTATAAAATATTAGTAGCAACTAATAATAATAATGTCTATCTGTAATCGTTAGTGCCCATCACTACTAACCAACACCCACATATCAGTTTTTATTAGTATAATGCTTGAATCATTCCTTTAGTTAAAGAAGCCCTTTCAATGGTTCACAAAATGTAAAATTTATTTCTGTAGGACTATAATAATAAAGCACTGATTTCAACATCTCAAGTATTTTGAAATGCCAAATCACAGAATCGTTATAAAGGTGTGGCTTAAATGTATTAAGTGTTAAGATTAGTGTTACTGGAAGGTGAGAAAAACAGACTTGACTTCCAGTAAGAGAACCACTAAGTTCAGTCCCCCTAAATGTCCATCAGAATAGCAAGGAGTATTGACACAAATCCCAAATATTTGTTTAAGTTCATTAGTTTATAATTCTATAAAGGTATGAGAATACATGTTAAATAAAGGAAACCGTTTGAAATCTTGGGGCTTACTTTGTCAAATCCCAAGATGTAAAGACCAAACGGCCAAAAATTCAGATATTAAGACCAAGAGTCCCTTTTCTCCAAAGTATGGCAATCTTATAGTTGGTGTATATATATATATATATATATATATATATATATATATATATATATATATATATATATATATATATGGGTCCACTTTTAAATGTCAAAATTCCAAAATCTTGACTTTTAAAAAATGTGCCCAAAACATCGAGATTTCAGAATCTCGACATTTAAAAGTGGGTTAAAAAAAAGAGAGAGACTTGAAATAAAGTGTTTGCAGCCCTGCACCCCCCACACCACCTACTTAAATATACCAACTCCGAGATCATGCTACAGTAAAGAGAACAGCAATGCCCCTGTTGCACTTACCATTCTCTTCACTGTAGTATGATCTTGGAGTTGATATATTTAAGTAGGGGGGTGTGGGGGTGCATGGGGAGCTTGCCCCCTGTAAACAGTTTGTTTTACTTTATTTTATTTTTTTTACCCACTTTTAAATGTCAAGATTCTGAAATCTCGATGCTTTGGGTACTTTCTTTGAAAGTCAAGATTTCAGAATTTCGACATTTAAAAGTGGACCCATATATATATAAATACGAATAAATATGGACCCATATATATATATATATATATATATATATATATATATATATATATATAATGCTACTTCAGTAGATCGAACTTTTACTAGTTCGAACCACATATGGCCAAGACCATATGTTCAAACTCGTAAAAGTTCAAACACTGACATAAAATCGCATAAAACCAAAAAACACAAAACTAAACATCTATAGCAGAGGGGCTACATCCCCCTGCACCCCCCATGTGGGGGGCTTCACCCCCCACACCCCCCTTACTTAAATATACCAACTCCGAGATCACACTACATTGTGGAAATTGGAAATCTTCCATTTCCGCTCTATACGGAGATCTCCATTCAGTCAGATCAGACTTTTACAAGTTTGAACATATGGTCTCGGCCATATGTGGTTAGAAATTATGAATGTTCGATCTACTGAAGGGGACCCATAAAGATATATATCCATATATATATATATATATATATATATATATATATATATATATATATGGGTCTACTTTGATCAATTGAAATTACATTTCAATGAAATGTAATAAGGCGAGCTGTTTTTTGCAAAAGTGCACTTTTGCCGAAATACACTTTTCCGAAAAACAAATTAAATGAAAACATAAAAAAACCCCCACAACACTAACCATATTTATGCAGGGGGGCAAGCCCACCTGCATCCCCCATGCCCCTGCTACTTTTATATTCTCACTCTGAGATTGCACTACAGTTTGGAAAAGTGAATATGCCCTTATCCCCACTGTGCCATGATCTAAGCAACAGCCCCCATTGCTGTTCACTTAGGTGCCTTTTCACGAAAGTGCATTTCGGCAAAAATGCACTTTCGCGAAATACAGATCGCCTAATGACATTTCGCTGAATATAATTTCATTGGGTCAAGGTAGACCCATATATATATATATATATATATATATATATATATATATATATAAGCTTGAGAGATCAAGAGTGCTTTGTTTCCCTTATTGGGATTATAGGGGGCTTGTCTCCCTGCAAAAAAAAAGGTTAAGGTAGAAGAGCAATGTTCATGATGAAGTAAGTCTCAAGATTTCAATAGAGAGTCTAAATAACCTACGGCTAAAACTGGAATCCAGAGTTATCAACTTTGTTGAAAGTATGTGTTGTACCCTTTTCCACAGCCCTCTATAGGCATAGGGTTGCCAACCGTCCAGAATTCTTCCGGACTGTCCAGAATTAAGGGACACTGTCCGGAAGAACGGAAAATGCCTGTGTTGTCCGGAAAAAATGGTGCACTGTTTGTGTGCACATTTTTGTTTACTTTAAAAAAATAATTTTTTTTTTTTATGGGCGTTCTTCTTTAAGAATGCCCTTTGCGTCCGGGTGCAGATGACGAAAACAGTGTCTTTGCGACTGTTTACGTCTGCTACTCTACTCACTGTCTTCCTGTGCGCAGAATTTGAATTGTAAAGAACAGAAGACGTATGCTGAAAAGACCAGCCCCCAGGCAAAGTACGAGTCTGGAATCGGGCTGTCTGAATTTTCTCCAATTCAACACTGCGGCAGCGGCACATGTAAGTTCTGTTTTTTTTTCCCCTCAACTCAGAAAATCTGGTGTTCCTGCTAGGTTTCACTCATGTGGTGACCCACAGCTTCTTCCCTCCCCACAAGATGAGTGAGACAGTCAGCATGGCCACACACACTTCTATGCTCCTCTGCCAGCTCCTACAGGTGCCCAAGTTGCCTTTATACCATCATGCTGGTCTTTCAGTCACAGATATTAAGGTAAAATTGCTTAACCTGGGATATGACTGATAGCATGACTGTAGATTTAAAATCATTCCTGTACTCAGAGTCATACTGTGTTGTATTTTAATGGGGCAGGGGCCAAGATTTGTCAATTCACTGTAGCCTTCTGAATAAGTGCAAGAAAACCCTTCAGACCTGATTAATTGTTTTATATTTCTGTCACGTTCTAACTTCTGACTGGAGGTGAAGTACTGGTTGATGTAAAGAGAAAAAAAAATTCTGCAGCTCTGAAGCCCCTGTGAAAAGATGTTTCTCTTCATGTGTCAGAAGTTTTTTGCATTCAGCTGAAAATGAATGCATGCATAGTAACTTATTACCACCCATACCTCTTGGTGTTTTCTTTTGTTTTTTTTTACTAAAAATTGTGTGACACACATGGTCAAATACTTATATATACTTACAATATTTGCAAAAGTATGTTTTACATATTTCCTGAGCTAGGGTGGTGACTGAATGTATATGACAGACAGCAAATGAGTGTTATTCTGTTTTACAAGTCAGAGGTGTAGGACCTCACTTTTGTGTGTCTATGTCTGTTGGGCTGCAGTCTTGAGAGTATGTCATCCTATGAACTTGTTTTCAGTTTGCCATCCATTTCCTATTGCAATATTACTGGCAGCTTACCATTAACGTAACATAGGCAATCAATTCTTCAAGGCAGCATTCATTGATTTGTAGATGAAACTCTGAAATATAAAATTGTTTGCTAGCAGCAACTTTTCATTAGTTGCAGATCTCTTTGTTTAATGTGGAATTTAGATGATGTTTTACTTCTGCAATCTGCAGAGATTGTGCATATTGATTGATATTGGTGGATTTTAATGACATAAGTATGAGTGGCCATTTATGGTTGAAATGTTCTGAATTGGGCAGTTTTGTCATTATTGGTTCATGTGTTTTGTTTCAGTACCAGTCTTAAAGTTGTGATGGCTGCTAATTCATGTCTGCTAGCTGTTATTATGTATTAAAATTTAATACAATCAGGAAGGTGAATCAAAGAACTTTTTGCTTGGCTTTAAAATGTGTGCAAGGGGGCTATGATTTGAAAAAACCCAAAGGTAAACTTAATCCACCACTGGCCAGCCAGATGCATTTTCTTTGAATGTAGGTTTCAATGCTGTTTCAGTGAATGTGAGTTTTAAAGGCAAAGAAGTATTAAAGCTATGTCTGTTTATGACAGACTGCATTGCTTGTTTAGCAAATGGCTATTAGTGTTTGTGCTGTAAAATTCGAAATAAAAGTTTTACATTAAATCCAAGTATCTGTAATCGTTGTAGAAGTAAAGCCGAAAATAGTATGAACACAAGAGTTTTGAACAGTATTTATGGCAACTGGGGAGAAATGGAGAGATAGCCAAGTAATGGGACAATGGAATGGCTGCGTGTGTGTGTGTGTGTGTGTGTGGGGTGGTACATGCGTGAGGGGGTGCACATGTGGGGGGGGGCACTGCATTTTGCTTTCATGTACATGTCCAGAATTTTTGACATGAAAAGTTGGCAACCCTATATAGGCAGTGCACTTTTGCCATTTCTTAAGCTGCTTTAAATAATTTTAGTTTGTTCTCACTTGTTGCTACTCTTCCTTCACCAAAAACTATGGAATTGTTCCCATCTCAAACATTAAGCACTCTGATTAGCAGTCCCCATCCAATGTGATCTCTGATTGAAAAGTAGTACATCTTGTGGTAGGCCTTCTTGAGGTTTGTCTGCTAGATATAATGATCTCTTGAGTGGGTTGTTTCCTAAGAAAGGTATTGACTACTGATTGTTTAATTTGGACAACAGTAAAGATCCTTCTTCTTCATACTTATCAGTATGGTAAATGTCATAAAGTCTTTCTGTTTATAATCTTTAATATTTCTTAAAATAATTTTACTTTTTTTCATTTATTCTTAATATATTCCTTCTTATCTTTGCAAAAAAATGTCCTTGAAGCATGTAATTTCTAAAGGCACATTTAATACTATTGTACAATTCCTTAATACTCCTATTACTGTATTTCATGAGAAAGACTATGTACTGAAACTCTTCAATGTTGTGAATCCATGTTCCTCTTTGTAATATAAATACCTCTTCAAATATGTTTCACTCTAATACTCTGATTAAAAAAGTGGTTTCCCCATTACAGGTTAGCATATCCTTTTGTAATTTAGCAAATGCCTCATTCACTTTCAGTTCAGAAGAGCTACAAGGTAAACACCATAACCAAGAAAACAAACAGGAGGCTGTTTTAATTCTCCATGGCTAAAAAATCAGCATCTTCACTTGACTGATGATTCACACTGTCTTGTCATGCAACAATAACTAAGTAGGAAGCTGTGTAGTGTTAAGGATTCCCACTATGCAACATTCACTTGTAGGCATGGTATTCACAAAATAAAACAATAACATAAGTCAAACAAACTGCTATCTACAAAAGTGAAGGAGCAAAACTAAAAAGTCTCACTTAGACTAATGTGAAGGAAATACTTTAAACAACAAGACATAGCAAATATACTAAATGCTTTTATTTTCTTTGCCTCACAGATGCTTTCATTTTCCTTGCCTCACTAAATTTAACCTTGAAAACTAGGCAAACATAACTATTGCTGCTAAAAGCTCCATTTCTAAAAATACTGGTAATGAAAATATTTTTCCATGTAGTCTTAAAGTCCTTAGAAAATAGAATTAATTAAATAATCTTTCTTCCTACAACACACACACATATGTGCATGTACAGATATATTTATACAAACCTATTTTATATACACATATATATGAGTGTACTAACAATAAATTAAACACAGAAATGTCAATATCCTTAATGTTGACAAAAAATCAGAAACAAATGTTGACACATAAATATGATGCCATCAGATACAATGCCGGAGCATGCAAGTAGAATGCAGTGTTATTTCCAGGGGGACAAGCCCTCCTGTGCCCCTATATCCCCTGCTAAATTTATAGTCTAACTCTGAGATTGGACACTACTGGGGAAAGGGCATATTCCACAACCTTGATATTGTAGTGATTGCACATATCTGTTGGCCATTTGTTTAGTTGATCAAATTGTGTCGACTAAATGTCAACTTTATTAGTGGCTCCTGTGTGTGCTGTACCTATATACACACATATTTCTACACAAATATGCATATATTGTATCCTACTGTATAGCAGATCAAGAAAAGTATTTACTATACAACTTCATCCTTCTGTCTTGACCTCTGAAACTTACCTGGCCAGCTGGTCTCCTTCTAGCTGCAGATCATTATATCTGTACATGGACTGAGGTGAGAATCCCTGTCAAAGAGAACATGTATTCCTAACTACTGATAGATATCACTCTGTTTCCATTCAGAGTTCACAGTTTCTAGCTCCACGTTTTGCAGGTATGACTCCTGCAACAGGTAGAGGAGGATCTTGCTCTCTTTATCTGACCAACTTGAGGCACAACCCTGTGTTTAACAGAATCCGTTGTCCATATATCAGTGCAACAATGAAATTTATAAGTTTGAACTGGGGAGTAGGAGGTTGTGAATAATGCCCTGTGTGATGTGACATCACCATGACCAACCCATGTTTCCATAAGAACAAGGTATTTGATTAAGGTGAGAGACAAAAATATAAGAAATGGAAAAGATGCCAAACAATAACTTTGAAAACTGAAATAAATAAGCTGGACAGTCAAATTAATCATGGTGTGAGACAAGATAAAGAAAAAAAATTAGGAAAATTTATATAAAGATATTGAGCATAATAGAAAACCATTTTATAGATACATATGATATGGTAGGATAAAGACATACAAATTGGCAAACAGTGAGTAGATTCTAAAATTTACTCTCTGACACAACAGATTATAGATATATTTACAAAATCTTATACAAAGCAGTCTGGCTCCACAGATGGGGTGATAAATTGTCCTACTGATATCCAGGTAACCTCATATAATGAAATCAAATTAGATTTTATTGAAAAAAAAATATGCAAACTAGATCCAAACAAAGCACAGGGAGGAGATGGAATTAACAATAATGACCTGAGAACACTTTCACATGAACTTACAGTACCAATATATATGTCATTTACTAGGTCGTATAAATATGGAGAGATTTTTCATGAATGGAGACATGCACTTGTTAATCCTGTCTTCAGGGGAAAAGGAAGTAGGACAAAACCATTGTCATACAGACCCATAAGTTTTCATGTGGAAAATAATTGAGAAGGTTATATTGGATACATTATTGTCAGAATTGAAAAGGTTGAGACTTGAAACCATATATCAGCATGTATATGTTGAATATAGATCTAATGCTACTGGTAACATGATGTTCGATAACAAAATAATAACAGCTATGAATGAAAAATTGTCCTGTGATGTAATTTATATAGATTTAACTTCTGAATTTGATAAAGCCATGCACAAAAAAAAAATCAATAAATTAGAACAACTAGATATTGGTGTATTCTTGAGTAGATGGATAGACACATGGCTTATAAATAATACATGGCAATATCAGACAGTAAATTAATGGGTAAAAGTCAAGGCTGCTGTCAGGGTATCCCACAGGGCTCTATCATAGACCCATATTTGTTTAGAATGTATCTTTCAGACCTATCTTTTTCATCTGAGGTGTTCTACAGTCTGCATGTAGAAGACTTAAAAATGAGTAAACTGATTACATGTGCTACAGATAGGATATGTCTGCAAAAGAACTTGATGAAATTGACCATTTAGGCACAGTAGAATAGTATGCTGATAAATGCATCAAAAACTAAGCAGATGGGGTGGAGCCTGAATGGCTAACTGGTAGCAGCATTTTTTAGAGCTCCACAAAATTAGTTTAAATAACAGGAAAATAATTTCATCGAACAAAAATATCCAATTATTATTGATAAACGTATGAACTAATAGTGTACTAACTGTGAAAGCTTTTTGTCAATATTTTCCTGTCAAATTAATCTGGAGACTACTATAGCCACTTGGAAATGAGTAACTCAAAGAACTCACACTCTGAAACAGCCTTGAAGAAGGAAATCTAATTGGTGTCCTCTGTACTGCAGGAGCTGTCATTGAAAATGGATAATTTTAAGGACAACCTTGAAAATCTAAAAGAGAACTGCCAAAAACAAACAGATGTCTTTAAAGAATTATTACAACAGAAACAAACAAAAATAATGGACATCAAAACATCTCTCTCTGATATAGATGGAAGGTTAAAGGAAGAAGAGAACCAAAGTGAATTTCTCTTGCAACAAAATAACTGGTTAATCAACAAGATAGATGATTTAGAAAACAGAGAAAGACGCACAAATATCAGAATATTTCGTCTTCCGGAGAAAGTTGAGGGTGAGGACATCATCTTATTTTTAAATTCTTGGTTGCTGGAAATCTTAGACCTAAAAGAAGGACTGTCAAATGGCATAGAGAGGGCTCACAGAGCCATAGGAAAACCTGCATCATCCTCTCCTAATACTTCTCCTAGATCCATTGTAGTAAAGTTTTTATCATACCTTGATAAGGAGCTTATACTGAAGTCAGCATGGAGGAAAAATCCTTTAAAGTATAAGCAACATCAAATAAGATTTGATAATGACTATTCAACTAGAGTACTGGGCTTAAGGAAGAAAGCATGGCCACTTGTAAAATATCTGAAACAAAACAAAATCAAAGCTCAACTTGCATACCCTGCGAAAATCAAGATTTTTTACTCAAATGAAATGAGAACCTTCGATAACATAGAAGAGGCATCTTCCTTTATCAAGAATAATAATATAATCACAATTCCAGAAGAAATGGACTGGTCAACATCTAATTCATTGAAAAGATCCCAAGAAAAAAATTCCTGGACTGATGTAAAAAAGAAGAAACAAAGAACTGAAATAAAAAAATACAACAAGCTTAAATACGCTCAAAGAATCTACTAAAAAATGAAATAAACACTAAAAGGACTGAAACTAAAATGTATGTACATTTATTTATTTTAGTTGTTCATTAATCATAATCTAGTTTATTATTCTCTTGCTTTTCTTTTATAATATAGTGATGTTTCTAACTCTACTTATCATAAAATGAAACTGCTTATATCAATTAATTAACACAAAACATCCACAACAAATATAGATGTGTAATACTATAAAAATTATATCTCTTAAAGAACTCATTTTCAATCAAATTGACAGTCTTGATGGGATAGAATCATAAACAGGAAGTAGAGAGGGGAAAGAAAGGTGAAAAAGTGAATGATTTGAATGTTTCCATCAAGAAATATTGACATATAGTACATATAGGTATTTATAACCATTAGGTTTCATGCAAATATAAAATGTCAGACAAAAAACTGTTATCATTAATAAAAAATATAAATATAGTAGCTATATAATTGTTCGGGATGATGACAGGAGGGTAATATTGTAAGCACGAACATTGAATGAAGAGTTATTATTTTTTTACTTTCCCTTGATGTTGAACACTTTATTGTTTCAGTTTAAAGCATCATTTCCTTTTTTTTTTTAAAAACGAACTATCTGATGAGAATGTGGAAAAATAACGGCTGTCTACAAGAAGCCGTGAGCTCATATAACTGTCAAATACACTTGCAAACACACAAACAGCATTCTTGCAGTAACTCAACATCATAGTAGTCTTAATAGCTTGCGATACAAAACGAATGGAAGCGAACAGAATTCAGTGTAGAGCCATTAAGGGGAAAAGAAAAATATATATAGTACGAGTGAAATCTGTCTTTTTTGGAGTATAACAATTGTAGAATGCAATGGGAAAAGAGATCTTGGTGCTTTTCCTTTAGCGGAGCGGCACTTGGGCTGGGCAATTGATGTTGACTCAGTACTTAATGGTTTTCCTGCTTTTGATTTGTGTTACTACTCACATGGGACCGCACCAGTAACAATGCCAGAGGGAAGGGATGAGCAAAAGTAGAAAGAAGGAAAAAAAAAAAAAAAAAAAGCAGCACTTACATCAGATGAAGTGCATATATTGGCAGCAGCCCTGTTAAGACTTTCTGACCATCTTTATTCACCCTTCTTAATGGAGGTTACTATTTGACAATGTCATTTGCCCTCATTGTCAGTGTATGCACCCTGACAGATATATACATGTTAGGAAATTCACCATAGTGCAATGATGACCGCAGGGTAAAACTTAGTGGAGGATGGTTGGCAATGGGCTCGCATCATCCACACCTTTTCCTGCTGCCTCGTAGAAGAGATCCAACATGTTGCAAGAAAATTACAATGGATTGCATACATAAAATTCTTGAAATTTTTTAGGCATACTTCGATCCAATATTCACGTTTGTCAAGCAGTATAAACTGTCAAGAATGTCTTTCTGTTTGCCAAACTTATAGAAAGTATGACACAGCAAGCTGTCATTTAGCTCTAAATCAATATAGACTGTTTAGTGTGAAAACGGAAAGTTTTGAGTTAGTTTATAAATAGTGGTCAGATTAAACAGAAATTGTATAGTCTAAAAACATCTGCATGAATTTCAGTCAAATTATGGTACTTTTACTCTAAGAATCTTATTTATCATTCATGATGAAGAAAGTACATTTATAAAAGGTATAACACTTTCACAATAATCAACAATAGTGATCAGCAAAACCACTGTTTTCTGGTAATGCTACATAGCATTTGTGCTTGATCAGATATATAGTATAGGAGGGCAATGGAAGTGATGCATTAGTCCATTATATTTTACCATTACATACATACATTGACCGCTCATTTTGAGTACTACCCCATTAACTGAAAATATGTAATAATAGACAAGCCCAAACAATAGGAAGAAATAAGTTTATTTAGTTTAAGAAAATACAGTAAAATAACTCTGTAAGAATTATAGAAACTCAGTTAAAGGGAAGGATGAATAAATAAGTGGATATAGTCTTTCAACTAACCTTGAATGAGAATGCAAGCACTGTGAACTACAAGGCTAGATAACAGTTTGAAAAAGTGATGTGAGGAATGCTCTGTTAGAATTTATCATTGTTATAGAGTCTATTAAAGTAAGATAGGGAACTGTCCTTCACAGAGATATGTCATGACAAGTTTACAATGGAAATTTGCTATTACTGACACGCATTGAGTTTCCTAGTATTCTAAGACATGACTTACAAAATAAAATTTTCATTCTTACAGTTACTTCTATAATATTAGGTGATGCCTCAAGACAGTGTAGTCTCTGCACCTAAGCTTCTGCAGAAAGAAAGCACTAGTTAGGATTTGTAAATAGAATCTGAAAAATGTGAAGAGGTTTGAACGCAAAATTAGTTTAATAAAGTAGCGTTTTCGCTGCTTGAAAAATCCGCAGCTTCTTCAGAAAAACTTAAAAACAAGCAGTGAAACTTTTTTTAAAAAGGTTTAGAGGAAGTGTTAAAATTACATCACTTCCTGTTGAGAACCTCATGACAACACGCTCATACTAAAAAATACTAAAAGCGCTCCAAAACATTAAACGGGCGCAAAGTTAGTTTAATAAAATACCATTTTCGCTGCTTAGAAAAATCTGCAGCTTCTTCACAAAAAACTCCGTTAAAACAAAAAACCAAAACTTTTTTTAAAAGTTTTAGAGGAAATGTGAGAAGTACATCACTTCCTGTTGAAATCCTAATGGCAACACGCTCATACAAAAACATTACTAGATGAGCTCCAAGGATTAAAATGTGCAAGGAATAGCTAAATATTATAAAACAATACTAAATAAAATGGCAAGTTTAAAGCAAAAGATAGAGAGAAGTAAAAAGTAAAAAAGATGTAAAAAGGTGTAAAGAGAAGAAAAAATGAAAGAAAAAAAGAATGAAAGAAAAAAAGGGGATGGAAATACAGGAGGGGGGAGGGGAGGGGTTAGAGAGGGGAGGAAGACGGGAGGAAAGGGGAGGGAGGGTTGGTGAAGGGGTGTGTGTGGGGGGTGAAGGGGAAGGGGGAAGGGGGAAGAAAAGGAGGGGAAAGAGGAGGGGGGAAGGGGTAAAAAGGGGGGGGTGGGGAGGGAATGGGGAGGATTTGGGGGAAGGGGAAAGAGGGGAAAGGGAGAGCAGGAGAAAGGGGAACCGGAGGAATCAGTAAATTTATCTAGTGTAACTCCTCATTTTTAGAACTGCTGAGATATTGCAGTTCTCATTCAACCCTGGGTTATTAAATGCATTGAGTGTTATTTGCCATTGAAGTTCTTTTAATTCTAATAGACATGGGGTAGGGCCTCCCCTAATATTATTGGGTAAATGGTCAATGCCCATAAAGGAAAATTTATGGCCAGGGTTGCTTTCTGTATGTTTGGCCAATGCGTTATCCAGTTTATGATTCTTCATAGCATAAATGTGCTGGTAGATACGCTGCTTCAATTTCCTGTCAGAGCTCGTCTAGTAATGTTTTTGTATGAGCGTGTTGCCATTAGGATTTCAACAGGAAGTGATGTACTTCTCACACTTCCTCTAAAACTTTTAAAAAAAGTTTTGGTTTTTTGTTTTAACGGAGTTTTTTGTGAAGAAGCTGCAGATTTTTCTAAGCAGCGAAAATGGTATTTTATTAAACTAACTTTGCGCCCATTTAATGTTTTGGAGCGTTTTTAGTATTTTTTAGTATGAGCGTGTTGTCATGAGGTTCTCAACAGGAAGTGATGTAATTTTAACACTTCCTCTAAACCCTTTTAAAAAAAAGTTTTACTGCTTGTTTTTAAGTTTTTCTGAAGAAGCTGCAGATTTTTCAAGCAGCGAAAACGCTACTTTATTAAACTAATTTTGCATTCAAACCTCTTCACATTTTGTGGATTTGTATCGCCAGACTGCTACCTTTCTGCAAATATTTTAAATAGACACAAATTCATAATGACATATAAGAGACTTTCATCACTGACTATCTACTAACATTCATACTAAATTTGATTTTCATATCCATATGGTTTCATTACTCATAGACTAATTGCTGTAAGTTATAAACATATCTTTTATAAACAGATAAGTAGACCTTCAACAACACAGTTATTGCTCATCAAGGCAATTTTTTAGCACCAGATCTCAGACACAAAAGAAATTCATGGATCTTTGTATCAGATCTTTTATTGCTCCACAAATTTCAAACATGAAAATATATGTATGTATGTGTTAACCTACAAATATGCAGATAAGCACAGAAACAAACATAAATAAGTGACTACACACAAATATGTTTATAATCTACATGGCTATATTTGACAGTCTACACGTACGAATACAGACATATCATTTTAATTGATACTAGTTATATTATTTATACCTTTTATTTGGAAATTTAATTCACATTCTGTCATGCATAGAAACACACTTACTCTCCCATAACTAAACTGCACAAAAGATAAAAAAATACAATACACCTCAGTAGGCATACTGAATCTGATAAATTTCAATCAATAAGCATATTCTAAATAGAAAGCTTGAAGGTTTAATAGTCTTTATTGATAGAAAATTAAATCTGTCATATTTGAATGAATAAATTAAATGAGCATTCTATAAAATGATTATAAAATGTATCTTGAACTTATAGTAAAGTCTACATATTGAATTTATGAATTATATGAAAAGACAAAGAATTTCTAATATTTGCAAGAATCTAATGTGCATTATAAACTAGAGGATGAAGTATATAATCAAATAGTCAATGAAACATTGATATAACAAGTCATTTATGAGTTTAAAATTATTTTTAGAACAATAACTAGTTTGTAGAGTTTTACCGTATGTTTACACTAACATAAATTGTATATTCTTTTGGTGAAAAACAATACTACAACTGTATATGTAATACAATTTTTTGGTTCATGGGAAAATTCTAAGCATATATCATTCAATGAATCTTTTAAATTTTGATATATTTATGTAAAATAGATTTCACAACAATCAATATGTGTTTGGAAAATAATCCATATATCATCTTCTTTAAATGATTAATTTGAACATTTGATGATTACATTACCATGATAATAATTATGTCATGTACATATATAGAAAATATATAACTACAGCAGATTCAGAAATGCTCTTAAAGCTGATATCAGTCAGTCACTTTGAATGGTTCAATGAAAAGAGTATATTATAAAATATATATGTATGTCTTTGCAAATTGTTCTTATACATAAAGGAGACTGAGAAAGGGAAAAGAAGATGACATTAGAACAATTTGATAATGGATTCAACTTCTTTGAGATGAGGATACTAAGCAATGTGATTGTAGATTATTATATGTTCATAATAAGGAATATCTTTACATATATGTCATATATGTCATCTAGTTTAGTGTTTCACTATGTACATAATACTTAGAATCATAAACATCATTCAATATATACTAGTCTATAAACTCAAAGGTCTCTAATAATACAAGAATGGAGTATAAGAAAATCTGTCTATCAAATATGAGTTAATCTGGTAGATATATATTTTTTTTTATCTATCAGATTAGGAATGTATATCATTCCATGTGTGATGGGGGGGGGATTGAAAGTAAGGATTATATTAATCAAAATAATTTTACTTAACTTAAATTTCACTTTTTTATTAAGGCCTGAAATGGACATTAATATAAAGGTATTACAAAAGAGATTCAGTCTATTTATGATACAGGAAATAAGGATAAATTTGTTCCAAATACAATACTACAAATTATACTTGAATATTACTATAACTATTTTCAAACATGAAAATCAACAAAAAATATGGACTTAACATTACTTTCACTGAACATAAATGGTTTAAATAATCCAAAAAAAAAAGATCAAACCTACTAAAATATTTAAAATTAAACAAAGCACAAATAATATTTCTTCACTTTAAATCTGATGAAAAGCACTTATGGAATCCTAATGAATATACAACGATAGCACACTCATCATATAAAACCAAAAGAAGAGGAGTCAGGATACTATGGAGAAAAAATATTATTAATCCCCAAATTCTTTATAGCTATGAAGATAAAGATGGACTTATAACACTAGTTATAATAAAATACAATAATATAATCTGGACATTAGTGAATCTTTATTGGTTTCCAGGAATAGGAAAAGGTACGACAAAGAAACATCTAGACTTTATTAGTAAAACATATAAAGATAGTTTGATAATAGGAGGTGACTTTAACTGTATTTGTGATAACTCTGAGACCACTAATAAAAGAAATCTACATATAACCCCTATAGCGAAGCTACTCAAAAAATGGATTGAAAATCATAATTTAATAGATACATTTAAATTTAAAGAGAGCAACTCACTGTTATTTTCACAGCAGGATCACAGATTTACAACTCAAATAAGAATAGATAAAATTTTTGTTGCACACGACCTTGTTGAGAAGATAAATAGTTTCACAATAATACCATGTTCATTATCAGATCATAGAGCAATTATTATTAATAGTCAAACAAACTTTAAGAAATTAATACAAATGACAAGAATTCCAGCATATATTACAAAGCTAAAAGAATTTAAACCTTGGTTACTCTCAGAAATGAAATTCTTTTTAGATACAAATCTTACTAATGAACTCAACATAGTCATGATATGGGATGTTTAAAAGCCTATATTTATGGTAAAGTTATCACATGGCACAAAAATAAACTAAAAGAATGGGAATCAGAATTACTTAATACACAAAATCAAATTATAAAATAATAATAATTTAACAAATGTACTTACTAATAAGAACTTTAATGATTTGCATGAGGAGTTAAATGAAATTTTAACACATAAAACTAATCTAACACTAGAAAGATTAAAATTAAACTCATATGCTGTTTCTCCTAAACATATGCACACTCTGGTGATAAGAGTCAAAGTACAATCTAAAAGAAATAACATTACAACTATCATACATGAAGGAAGGAAGAATAAGAAGGTGTCAGACATAAGTGATATATTAGATGCTTTTAAATATCATTTTACGGAACATTATAAGAAGGAAGGAAATCAAACAAAAATCTTTAATTTAGATTTAAAACCTGAACGAATTAAAACAATTCCAGAAAATCTAAAATTAGAGCTTCAAAAACAAATTACTTATAAAGAAATTTCAGAGAAAATTAGAGAAAGCAAAAATAATAAAGCTCCATGAATGGATGGCATCATAGTCGAAATATACAAAATCTTTCCATCATCCATAATCTCAGTCTTCCAAAAAACTTTAATAGAAGTACAAACACACAATAGCATTCCACCATCTTGGAGATACTCATTAATTACGCCTATAATAAAAGAAAATAAAGATACATCAAAATGCAGCTCCTATAGACCAATTTCATTGCTCAACAATGATTATAAAATCTTTATGGCTATTTTAGTCAATAGAATTAAGAAATCTATGACAAAAATTATAAATGAAGATCAAACAGGGTTTATACATAATAGGCATACCTATGGTAATATACAAAGAATACTAACTATTATTGACTATTTAAATAGAGAAAAACAAGAAGCCTTAATAATTACATTCGATATAGATAAAGCATTTGACTCCTTAAATTGGAATTTCTTGTTTAAGATATTAGAGTATTATGAGTTTCCTAGCTCCTTCATCTCATTAATAAAGAACATATATAAAAACAATTTAGCATATGTAAAATTAGGACCTTTCACCTCTGAATCAATAACATTGCCAAAAGGCACAAAACAAGGTTGTCCCATGTCCTCATATTATTTGCATTAGCCATTGAAATTCTTGCTATCTCAATATGAAATAATCCCAAAATAAAGTGTATAAACTTATATAATCAATATAATTCAAAAATAATGTTATTTGCAGATGATATACTTCTTACCACAACAACTTTTAAGAATTCATTAAAAGAATTAGATATACAAGTTGAAAATTTTTATTCGATTTCAGGACTACATTTTAACAAAATGAAATCAAATTTTATGATATTGAATAAAAAAATGATTTTTCAAATAATGGATAATCATATAATTGGTAAACAAACTCTTACATTAAACTATCTAGGTATAACATTGAGTACATTAGAAAAAATATGAAACATAAATTATAGGGAAATCATAGACACAATAAAGTCAAATATAATAAAATGGAATAATATATACATATATAACATTTGAAGATAGATTGCAAGTAATAAAAATGATATTATTCCCAAAAATACTATATATAGCACAAGCCATTCCAGTAATACCAAATATATATTTTTAAATAAATAAATACATTATTATTAAGATTTCTCTGGCATCCTAATAAAAACAGAATAGCTCTTACACACCACACTAGACCTTGGAAACTAGGTGGAATCAATTTCCCAGATCTTGAAACTTATATTGGAGCCTCCATTTTTAAAATAATTATAAATTGGATAGATCCGTGCTATTCTTCTAACAGGAAATCTCTCCACACTGTTATTTTTTCAAATGAAAATACCATTATAAAGAATTTAATGATAGACAATCATATTAATAAACCATGGCATATCTTATGCGCTAGCCTTCAATACAATCTAACAAAATCTACTAATCTAAAATACTTAAATGATATGTATAATTCATTTAGAAGATTTGCAATTTCTAATACAGATATAAAGTTATGGCTAGAACTTTTATATCCTTTCAATGTAACAAGAAAATTTCTAAACAAAATGCATAGGACAGTTTTCATTACTAGGGAAAAGAAACGATTAATTTGCTGGCAACAATGCATTAATGAACATAAGGTTTTGGACAGTCAACTTATAATAAAAACTTATAATTTCTCTGCATCAGATTGGGTATTATTACAAAGTATATTACAATACTCACAAGATATATGCAGAATAATTAACAATTTTTCTTTTAGAGATAGACCTACACTTATAACTCATTTATATGAAATAGTATATAATAGTCAACATTGGGAAAATTTGACATCAAAATTATATAAAATTTTAATAAATTATAGAGTTAAAATCAATCAAAAATGTTGGAATCATATAACAAAAGGTAATTCAATAAATGTATCCTTGGAAAATAAAACCAAAATACTAAATTCTGTTAAATTGACATCCAACATGCAATTCTGGAGAATTTACACATGGAAATTCCTGCATAGATCGTTTTTTACTCCAAATAGATTAAAAAATGTAACACCTCTAATAATGTTATATGCTGGAGATGTTTGCAAAATTTTAAAGCAAAATTGGATACATGTATTCCATGACTGCATTAAAGTTAAAAAATTTTGGGAAGACGTCAGCAACTTTATACAAGCCATATTTTCAGATACATTTATAGTAAGTAAATCTCTAATTTTGTTAAATGTTAATGAAAATCTAGAATTAAATAACAGCAATCTCTACTTACTTTGGAACATTATAGCAAATGCTAGAAAATGTATTACTAGAAAATGGAAGTCAAATCTGGAACCATCATTTAAAGAATTTCTGTCAATATTGAAGGAAACTGCATTGTCGGAAACCAGAGTTAAAGAACTAAGAATAGCACCAAGACAATGGAACAAGAATCCATGGGAAAAAATACTATCACTCATCAAGACACTAAACTTGAACTGAAACTCTTAATGAAGATGAAAGAAAAAGGAACAAATGATCTCACATTAATACGATGTTACATTGAATAGACTGATCAATATAATAATTAATTTTCAGGCCATTTGTAAATATTGTATATAGTTAACAATATTGTTCCATTTATCAGAAAATGTATTAAGATTATTATACAATGGAATTATTTGAAAATTAATAAAAATATTTGAGTAAAAAAAAAACTAAGCATATGAGATTTGGAAGACATAAACTGAAAGGTGAATACTTAATACAGCACACACTGATTGAAACTGTAGATTCATTTAAGGACCTGTGTATATAGATAGATTCAGTTTTGATATTTTCTAATCATATCAACAAAATGATAGTTAGAGAACTATAGACTGTATACAAACATTTGTAAAGGCTACAAAATCAGAAATGATGATGTCATTGTTTGTTAGTTATGTTAGACCGAAACTTGAGTTTGGAATAACAATAAGGAAATGCTATAAGAAAACAAGCATGAGTAAACTGGAAAGGGTACAGAAAAAATATACCAGGGGCATCCATGGATGTGAAAATGTAGTTTTTATGAAGGGCTAAAGTATCCAAGCTTGTATAATGTCTCATACAGATATTTAAGAGGTGATCTTATTCAGGTATATGTGACATTTAGAGACATCTACCTCTAAGATTGTTTGGGGTTATCAAAAAGTAGTAGTGAAGCATTAGACATCTTATGTAGAAGATTCTGTAGGAATGAGAAGTGTACTAATTGGTTCTCTGAGATAGTAGCTGTTGCATGGAATAGAGTACCAACTTACATTAAAGCCAGCACTAGCTTAGATATTTTTAAGAATAGGCTGGACAATTATTATGGGGAACAACTGTTTTGGTATATTGGCAGGCTAGAAGGGCAATATTGCTTGTGCTTCAAATATTTGTATGTATATACTAATACTGCTTATGGAAGTTAGACACGTGAAGGTTGGTTTAATAACAGGACTGCAGCACTGACATGGACTTCTACCTTTCTTTTCAGTGACTTTTTTGAGTAAATGGAATGCATCCTACAGTATAATAACAATACAGTTGGTTTCCTTCTATTTTTGTGGTTGGATGGGGGGACATTTCTCTGTACATACATCTATTCAACTCGACACAAGGATGTGTTTACCATTTCTTTTGTAATTGCTGAAAAATTAAATACTGATGTTTGTGCTGCTGCTGTTTTCTAAAACCAAAGTCAGATTAATGCACTGAACTTTGCAGACTATTAACCTTTTCTGCACTATATATTAACGTTTGCACAGTTACTAATAAAATAACTTGTCTACGTAATAGACCTGTACGATAATGTCATAGTTTACAGGCTTTAATGTACTAGGTTAAATTTCTCAGGCAGCATAAATAATGATGTTCAGTTACCTCAGAACAAATGTGTTCTTACACATACCAGATCTAACAAAAAATCAGATCTAACATCATACAATTTCAATGTCCTTTATATACATTTTTTTTGAAAGCAGTCTTTGGAGTTTGCAGTCTGTTGGGAACTTTCAAAGTCAGTACTTTGGCATTTTTATGATGTCATACAGTCTGTTCATTGTATTCTTTTTCAAGGTGAATAATCTTAAACTTTTTAGGAGTCTTTCCTCTTCTGTCTTTCGATTCTCCCTGCACCTGGTTTCTTATCTGCCCTTGAAACTTGTACCAGGCAGAAAATGTATTACATTCAGTTGGATGCCTTTCTGCTTCTCAGTTAATAGCAGTTCAACCCTTTAAGATATACATGCTAACAAACAGAAATGTACATGCATCTAAGTGATTATATTTTCCTACATATATTCTAGCAAACAGAAGTGCCCATGCACTGTTATATTTTATTACATGCATATTCTAATAAACATAAGTGTATATGCACTTTTATAAAAGTCTAAATATATATGTAACAGTTCTCCCTTTTTTATTTTAAATCACACAAACAGTTTACATTGATATACATTGTTTGGTCAAATCATAATTTTTATTATGATTTAGAGAAAAAATAGTAGGAAACAAAACCTTTAGTTTTCTTTTGATACAGCAAGTTAAAACACAGGTCTATATGGTTAGCACAATAATAACAACCATTACTACTAAAACTGGATGAATGATCCAGTTTAGAAACTTTTTTCTTTTTGAAGACCACCCTGCAAATATGTCTTATTAGTTATGAACTATATCAGCTTCAGTTTTCTCTGAAAGCTTGATGAGCTTATTTCTTACAATTACAGAATTTAATTCATGACTTAGGATTGTTCTGTTTGCCTTTTGTAACTGTTGAATTAACTGTTTGCTTTCACTTATGACTTTATGTAATGATTATAATGAAAAACCTGCATTGATCATTGGCAATGTCTGTGGATTTCATTGTAAAGGCATTGCAGCCTTGTTTTCTGGAATAAACACATATGTGTTATTATGGCAGGTTAGATGTCCTATGTTATTAAGACAGCCTACAAAGGGACATTGTTTAGTAAATGGTAAACTTTGATTTGTTACAATGCATACAAACTGTGTGCCTATCTCTGTGAACATTTCAAAACTAGAAGGTTAAAATTGTTCATTTACATAGATTTATGGAATGCTATAAAAAATGTGGTTCATGTACTGGTGAGTGCTGACCACATACCAGTCTATTAGCCATATTAGTGCAATGTTCAGTTTTGTGAGTTCTATTTTGTAAATCTATATAATTTCCCTCTAGCAGATGCAACACTGATATGGACAGAATGGTGGTCCAAAAGTCAATGGTAGAATGCAACTTGACACATTACTTTTGAACTTGTTACATTATAATGTGTAACTTTTCCTGTACAGTAGGTATCTATGCAGACTGTTTGTTGTCCATGCATTTCAATCAAGTTAGTACTCAGAATCCATTTTTTAAACATGGTTCTCCACACATATTCATTACTAGACATGAATTTTGTTTGGACTAATTTTTTTTGTATTTGTACATACAGAGACTGCAAAGTACATTTAGTCCAATCTACAAATTTTGTAAAATTAACATCAAACCCTAATCTGCTAATTAAAGAATCATTAAAATGTTGCAAAAACTAATTTTGAAAATTCATATGTCTTTTTTGTGATGCCCATATAGTAGGTAACCATTGTGATTGTAAATGTACTATTTGTGAAATATCCTGGCCTGTCAGTTTTAATTTGTTTACCAGTATTTCTATATCAACTGAATTTAATGTACCTAAGCCTGTCCCTGTGCCCCCTAACAAAGGATCGTACCAAGTTCTCCGTCTTCTGCAACCAGTAATGTCAGGAGGGAAAGAGATGTTAAAATGTAATACTGTTTTTTGGTAGTTTTGCCCTACTACCGTCCATGTTGATGGCACCCTGATTACTTGATCAAACGTGGCTATGGCGTTATTATTAAATGTTCTGATAACAAAAAGGCAAGGCTGTCTTCCAATGATTACTGAATCATTAATACAGACCAGTATGTTTCCCTCTTGTACCCTTATTGTAGTCCCTTCTGCAGTACTGTCTTCACAGTCAGTGTAAAATTGAAAGAGTGTCCTTTCCCTCTGTAGTATGCAGCATTTTATTGCAGTATTGTTTTGTAAAGATATATTTGCTTTACGCTGTGAAAATTGAATGTATGCTTGCCCTCTGGCTGTTTTCCAAACCATGACACTCTGATCTAAGGAAAGATTTCCAACATGACATTTTTTTCCCTGGACAAGAGAAATTATCATGAATTATATTTGCAGTATTATTTGCCCAGTACAACCTCATGTTGCTAACATTGTTTCTGAATACTGTTTCTGCCGTTTCTGCTATTCCTGGTGCTATTATACAATTACAAAATATTGTAAAAAACAAAAGAGATATTGACTTAACTAACACACATTTGAAAATAGACATATTTACATAATTTACATCTGCTGTTGTCTGCCTTTTGCTCTTCTGTATTCCAAACAAGTGTACTTTAAGCAGCTTCATTTTCATTTTTCTGAAAGGAAAATACATGCATGTCACTTTTTTGACTCTGTCTCTTTACTGCTTTTGATTATTCCCATTTGATCTTTATGCACTAACACTGTTCTGTTTTCCTTTTTACCTTTTATTTTGTACACCGATGGACCTATTTGTTCCACTACTTCAAAAGGCCCCTGCCAATTGCTATCCCATGGTCTTTCCATCTGAAACATTTTTACTAATACCTTTATTCCACAGAGAAGGTTTTCTTCTGGTGGTAATATTGGGACATTTTTCCATAGGTGGAAAGCTTATTCTCTTGTATTGTAGTCACATATTTCTGTAAGCTGTTTTAAACATTGCTGATGCTTACTGATTTCTAACATAGGTATACCGTCAGGTGTATCAGGATCAAAAGGTAACTGTAATGGAATTTTTCTCCCTGTCATGATTTAATAAGGAGATATTCCTGTCTTACTGTCAGTTGTTGCCCTTATGCCCATAAGTATGCCTGGCAAATCTTGCACCCATACATCTCCCTTTTCAAGACATGCTTTTTTGAGACACTCCTTGAGCGTACAATTCATTTGCACTACAATTCCATTTGACTGTGGGTGATAAGACACATGAAATATTTACTGAATTCCTAACAGATTACACATTTGCTTTATTAGGTCACTGACAAACTGCGGACCACTGTCTGATTCAATAATTCTCGGCCATCCCCAGTGACAATAAATATTTTTCCATAAAGCTTCTGTTGTTGCCTTTGCTGTCATTGTTTTAGTAGGAATTGCTTCTACCCATCTTGAAAAGATGTCCACTACTACTAATAGATATCTGTACCCTCTCTTTGTAGTTTGCAAGTGACCTGCAAAATCTATTTGGACTGCATATCATGGCCCGTCTGCTGGCTGTACTCAATGTAACTGAGTTTTTTTTAATTTCAGCATTTACTTGCAAATAGATTAAACATTCTTCTACAATTAGCCTACAGAGCTTTTTTTAAACTTGGGTTCCTGTATTTTTCTTTTATAGCAGCCCATAGTTTATCAGCTGCTAGATGTCCCAGTATTTGGTGATTTAACTTGACCAACTGCCTTGCCAACTGAAATGGCATGTATGGCAAATGCAATCCTTTAGAAGTAGTGTATGCATAATATTCCTTTGGCAGTATCCCTGCTAGCATGCACTGATCAGTTTCTTCTTTTAAGCCCTGTTATTTTTGAATATTTATAAGGTCTTCTTCAATTGACTCTTCATCTAACTCTTTTAAGGGACTGACGTCTGTATCAGTCTATACATACTCTGGAAGTTCTTTTCCATTCTGTGCTGCTTGTTTTGCTAAGGTGTCAGCTAATACATTTAGCCTGAAAGTTTCACTTGTCGTTTTTTGTTGTGCTTTTACCTTTAAGATACTATATTGACCTTGCTGGTTTGACATTGTTATTACTATATATATGTATTTTAATACTTCAGCATGTCGCAGTGGTTTGCCTGCACTGTCTACAAATTGTCACCTTACCCAAGTGTCCATGTGCAGTCTTAAAGAATTTACTACATAGACACTGTCTGAGAAAATGTTAACATGATTGTAATATTTAAGTACATACACTACTGCTTCTAATTCAGCTCTCTGAGCTGACATGTGTCCTGGTAACATGATCATTTCAAGAGACCCCAACTTGGGATTTTATGGAACTACTGTAAATCCTGTCCAGTATTTACCGTTGTCCCAAAACCATGCTCCATCTACAAAGAAAGATGGCTCAAAAAAGTCAGGTGCCAAAAATTGTACATTAGGTGTCATTATTTTTCTAAGCAGTTGTGCTGTTTTCCTTCATATCCCGTGTAATTTGACAAAAAAATACTTTTCCTCAGTTTGTATGTTGACAGTTTTCATTCTGAAAAGTGCCATCCATTTTGCAAAGACTGCTTGCCTAATATCATCTGTGATTTCATTCATTTCAAAATTGTCTACCAGAGCTTTTACTGCTTGGTGTGGTGTTTGTACTATATTGCTGGAAAATACTGTTAAGTACTCAGTTTGCTTAACACCCTAGTAAATGGCTAATAGTTGTTCTATACATGGGTGGTAGCCCAGTTCCACTGGAGTCATTTTATGACTACAGAAGGTGACAGGACATAATGTTCTTCCATCCTGTTGTCACTACCATGTGGCCATTCCTGTAACAATACAACAGATAATATTTTTTTTCCAGCTGCTGCCTGTAACACAAATGGGAACTTTGGTGTGGGTGCTATTAATTCTGTAGCTTGTGCTAACTTTATCTTTATTTCTAAAAATGCTTCATCCTCATGTAGTCCCCACTATAAAAGGGTGGAGTTCTTTTGTTCCTGCAACATTTTGTATAGAGGAGCTGCCACAGTTGCATAATCCTTAATAAATTATCTGTTGTAATTCATGATTCTCATGAATTTATGCAAATTTGCTATTGTTAGTGGATTTTCCATTTGTAAAATGCCTTGTGCACTCATTGGGCAAGCAGACCTTCCTGATGGTTTTATGATAGTACTTAGAAACTTAGCTTCTTGTGTCATAAACTGAATTTTTTCACTTTTGACCTTATACCCTGCCTGTTGCAGAGTGCGAAAGACTTTTTTAAGAAGCCGTACATGCTCCTTCACTGTTTCAGACTGAATTAATATGTCATCAATATAATGTAACACCGAATCATCTTTTTCCAGCTGTTGCAGAATGGAACCTATCATCTGGTGAAAAATAACAGAACTGTTTTGAAAGCCCTGAGGTAATCATGTCATGACATATTGCTGATTTTTAAATGTAAAGGCAAATCATGGCCAGTCTCTTTTTCTAAGTGGTACTGCAAAAAAAAAAAAAAAAAAAAAAAAAAAAGAAAAACATTTGCTAGATCTATTACTGTAAACCACTTACTTTGTGGTTTAATACATGCAGCCAGCTCTGGGATTCCTGGAATTAAATGTGCTCTAGGAGTTATATACTGATTTACTTTTCTTAGATCAATGACAAGACGGTAACTACCATCTTTCTTTTTAACTAGCCAGATAGGTGAATTTGTTGGACTGTTGCCTTTTTGTATGATTCCTTCTTTTTCCCAATCCCTAGGAATGGGATACTGTTTTTGAAAAGGAGATGTAATCCTGATTACTACCTGCCCCCACTGGCATTTTTAGCTTCCCAGTCACTGGGTCCCTTGTACCACAGGTTTGAAAATTGTTGTTGTAAATGTTGCCACACATCCTCACTGTCTGTATTTACATGTCCTGTAGGCTTGTTTGTTTTTTCAGGTAGAAAGATTGCACAGAAAACTGCACTTACCTCTCTCTCCCTCTCTTATTTCTCTGTCTCTCATCCACAAAATACTGTTAGGTAAGTCAATTACTATGTCCAAAAGTCCTAAAATATCCATACCAATAATGGTAGTTGAACAAGATGGGTGCATTAAAAATGCACCTTTCCATGTCTTTCCTTCTTGGTGAAATTTTATGTTTACATCTTGGTTACTTACTGCATAGCAGCCTGTGCCATTAAAAGCAGAAATGCAAACCTTTTTGTAGGATTTACCAGTGGCGGCTGGTGACTTCAAATCAAAGGGGGGCTGCAGGAGACAGCTGAATGGGTGGGGTCAATGGGAAGGGGTGTGACCAGCTAGAAAGGGGAGAAGCTATGCTCAAAACCACAAAAACTAACTAAATACACTGCCCTGGGTGCCAAACCGTCATTATGAGAGTCCAATCAAGACAAAATGAAGTGTAGAAGAATAAAAATATTTCAATGCATTGGCTGCATGACAGCTTACTTAATATCCAAATGGAAACAAAAAGGTTGTGAGGCATGAAAAAATAAATTACTTTTTAAATACATTAATGGAATGCCAGTCAAAATCAAGTATAAGAAAAACAAGCAGCACTCAACTCAAACCACTTCTTGCACTGCAGTTCTAATTATAATTTATATTCAGCTTTATTAAAGTACCAAGTAACATGCTGAAAGTAGAAATCTCTGATGACCCCACTTGTAAAAATGTTTCTTATCCAAAAAATGACCTGCTGCCTGACAACTATCTACTTGTTTCATGGGGAAAACATGATCAAAGTAAAAAATGAAAAGCAAACAAGAAATAAGCTCAAGATACATTGCTTAAAAGGATTACTGTACAGGTTATGGACCACATGACTGGCATTCTGTTTAGTTTACGGGTAAAGCCTGCAGAGATGACTGGAAGTCTCCAAGTGTAATCAGCTTCTTAAAATAATGTAATCCTGTCCTTTATTACAAATACTGTCATATGCATTTCAATACCCAAGGCTTATACATTATCTAGTTAAGTATTCTCTACATGGCAACAACAGAAAGGCTTTCAATGTTGGCAGTTCTTTAACAGTATGCTTATTAAAGCTTACTTGCATCTTACGATCTCAGCCAAGCTTACCTGATGGTCATTAAAGTATTGCTACTTAAACACAGAGCAACAGGCACTTTGAGTAATAAGCATAAATCAACAGTACAAAAAATATGACAGAAACCAGACCATTCTGCAAAAACCAAGGACAGATGAAAAGCCACTCTAGTACTTGTGTCTACCTTGGATGGGGGGGGTACTCTGCACATTTACACTGCATAACTACTCCTTGCCTTGCTTCGACACATCCAGAGTCACTACATGGGGGAGTGGGGTGCAACAAGTATGCCACCATTTGAAATGTCTCTGGCTGACTGTGATGGCCCTGACACATTTGTCATACCTCTCAACCTCAGAGCAAGACATCTGGACAAAGCCATACAAAGAAGTGGGACAAAGGCCCAAAAATAAGGACAATTTTTAAATATTGCTCTTATAAACTTAGAGAATAGAATAAGTATTGCATTAGTATGAATTTTCTGAATGGTATGAAATCTGAAACTCAAATGTCTGTCATTATTTTCTAACTTCAGTCTTTAATGATTTGTCACTAATTTGTAAAAAAAAAAAACACAATTTTGGCAACCCCCCCCCCACAATTTTATGAAAAATGGACCAAAAATATGATGTAAAAATATAAAATAGGCACACAATACAGCTGGGAACCTGTCAAAGAAGGGACACTTTAATATTAGTACTGCTAACTTGAGCAGCTGACAAAATAAAAGAATCTACATGCATTTTTGAAATAAAAGTAATCTATAACTCTGATTATTACAGTTATTTCTTAATTGTAAACCCTCCATGTTTTCTTCCAAAATTGCTATTTTGCAGAGGGATTATTAGGGGGAAGAGCAACATTTTGAGCCAAAATCAGGGACAGTTGAGAGGTCTGGCTATGTCTAATTCTATAAAGCAATTTATTTGCACGTACCTCTCAACCTGTTAATGTAATAAATCTGGACAAGGCCAAATATATTGGGGGAACATATAAACAGTACTAAAAATTGCTCTTGTATAAACTGAGACAGTTGATAGAACAGCATGCATTTTTCTGAAGGTTATGAAGTCTGAAACTCAGTGTGTCAGTATTTAGTGACTTAATTCCTAAATGATTTGCCAGAAAACCACAAATTTTATGAGGAACAAACCAAAAATAAGAAGCAAAAATCTATTCATTCTTTGAAAATCTGGACAGTTGGGAGGTATAGTTGAGCTGGGGCTGTCTTTAAGTTTGCCGCCCTTCCCCCTCACAAAATCATGGTCGAATGGAGCCTCCCCCTGCAACCATTCCAATGATCCATTACTTGGCTATTTCACTCCATTTACCATAAACACTAATGTGCATACTGATTTACTTCTATGATGATTTGGACTTCATTTGAAAGTTTTATTTTGCATTTTACAGCACAAACACTAAGACATCTGCTAAACAAACTAAGCATTAAAACTTCTCTGCCCTTGAAACTCACATTCATTGAAACAGCATTGAAATCCACATTCAAAGAAAATACATTTTACCAGTTGCAGAACTGCCCAATTCAGAACATCTTTCCAGTAAACAATGAAACAAAATGCATGCACTCATAATGACAAAACTGCCCAGTTCAGAACATTTCCATCATAAAAGTCTACTCAAACTTCTACAGTCCACCATTATCAGTAAATATGCACAATTTTACAGTCCACCATTATCAGTAAATATGCACAATCTCTGAAGAAGTAAAAAAGTCATCTAAATAATTCCACATTAAATAAATCTGTAACTAATGAAGAGGTTGCTGCTAGCAAACTTCTTTATATTTTATGGTTTCATCGAAAAATAAAGTGTCTGATGCCCCTGAGGAATAAATTGCCTGTATTATATTAAAAATGATAAGCTAGTAATATTGCAATAGGAAATGGATAGCAAACCGATAACAGGCTCATAGTTAGTATCTTAACTTTTACAGTACGGCAGCATTCACCCCTTGTGGGAGTAGAACCAACAACCTTCTGCATCAAAAGCAAGTACACAACCTGTTGTGCTATTAACAATGCAAGCTGACTTAGCATAAGCAGCGCTAACCTTCTCTTCCCCTGCAGCTCTCAGCTCCTTGTAAAATCTACTCAATACTCAACTGCATCTCAACTTCGCAACACAAGAAATCTGGAAAAAGCCAAATTTATTGGGGGGGGGGGTCAAAAGCCCAAAAACCAGGGACACATTAAACATTGCTTGAATAATCTTGGAAAGTTGCTAGAATAAAATGCTGTGTTACCACCATAAATTTACTGCCAAGGTCCCTGTGCAAAAGAGTCAGAGCAACATACCACTATGCCAAATCAGCTGCTTTGTGAAAGAAAAATGCTGTGTGACCACCATACATTTTACTACCAATGTTGTGCAAAACAGTCAGAGCAACATACCACTATGCCAAATCACCTGCTTTGTGAAAGAAAAATGCTGTGTTACCTCCATACATTTTACTGCCAAGGTCCCTGTGCAAAACAGTCAGAGCAACATACCACTATGCCAAATCAGCTGCTTTGTGAAAGAGCGGAAGACTGAAACTTAAATGGCTATCATTTAATGAATTGAACTTTCTGAAAGTTAAGAAAGTTCAGTTACAGATTTGTGTTCTGAACTGTTTGGTAGTTTCTAGAAGGCCAGCGCTTGCTTGGGCTAAAGGGAAGTCTCTGTGTTCACCAGTGGGAGTGGTTAACACTGAACAGCCTGCCTGTCCCTGGAGGAGTGGTTACTACCTAGAAGCTGTAGTTTTATTGGCCATTTTGGGTCAATTCTAAACTCCTTGATCTCTCTCTCTTAAAACCCTACAACTCTCTTTTTGCGTGGTTTTGCGCACTGAGCAGCGTCAGGCAGCGCCGCCTAAACAGGTTTAAACTATTCCAGGCTTCACAAAGTCTGCTCTTCACTTTTTCCCTTAGAACTGTTCAAACTCTCAAAGTAATCACTCTATTCTCTTTCTAAAGCCCTGCACTTGCTTAGCTCTTATAAGGAAACACTAACTAACTAAAGCACTACACCCTCCTTGACTTCTCATAAGTATTAGGCTCCCGATTGGTCCTTCCTGATCAAGTGAAAAATCAGTTCCCTTCCCTAATCTGATCAGAAAAAAAACAGTTCCCTATACTAATCTGGTATGTCCAAGGGTCAGCTTCAAGGTTACTCTCCAGTCCAGCTGGTGAATCTGGGAATTTTGAGGCAATGTTACAATTGCCTTATGTACACAGACAACCCTATCCTCCTTCCAAAAAACTATAATACATGTGAGAGATGCAGTTACACAGCCAAACTGGAGGCAGAGCTCTCTCAACCCAAGACTGGCACAGTCAGTCAGGAGGAAAAGGTAACCACCCACACCACAAATCCAGTCTCACACAGACCTATTGCATCTGCATACCCAACACATAAACACACAAAAACATACTTGGAGGCTCTAAATAAAAATCTGCCTAAACAGCAAAGACCTCCTAAGCAGATATCCAAGCAACAACCACCCCTCAACAATACCCATGAATCACATATCTCACAAAATCAGTGTGCCTCACAGTCACAGCCCTTAAGGCCAAACAACACACCAAATACACTTGTTATAGGGTCTCTATTGTCCGGCACACTGACGTCCTGCTCACCAGACCGAACAAGGAGAAGGTCACTGTAAGCTGCCTGTCGGGTGCCAGGATCCACCACATAATGCAAGCACTCAGGTCACTCCAAAGCAATTGCAAGTATGACTCCATCATTGTCCATGCTGGTGTGAATGACCTGAGACGTACCTCCCTGGACTACATGAAAAGAGACATAGAGGAGCTCTCTGACCATGTAGCCCAGGCTGGTATGACCCTGACCTTGAGTAGCATCTTGCCCTCACCAAGAATGATGCCACAGTATAAAGACAAAATGATCAGTTTCAACAATTGGCTAAAGTATTGGTGTCATTCAAAGGGTATCCAGTGTCTGTCAGCCTGGGATGACATGCTCGACAAGCCACGTTGCTGCACTAGGGATGGCTTGCACCTGTCACCCCTAGGCTTTCGTATACTGGCCAAGGCTCTTGCCACCCCCGTAGTGTTTTTTTAGGCAAGGCTCAAAGGACAAACCCACCTCCATAGACAACCCAAGGATAAAAAAACTAAAGGTAATGCTACTCAATGCCAGAAGTCTAAACCTCAAGATGCACGCACTCGAGGTTCTCCTCAGTATGGAGAAAATCGATGTCTGTGCAGTAAAGGAAACCTGGTTCAAGGCTCCTGAGAGCACCCCAGCACTATCAAGTTATAACTCATACCATGGGTTTTGGCCCCAAAACTTGGACCGAAGCACAAAAGGAGGGGGAGTATCTATATTCATCAAAGATACCTACACCTCCAGGTTAGTGGCACTGCACAAAGCATCGGAAACCATCCATGTGCAACTAACAGTGGGCAAAACTGCCCTTCAGTTTGTAGCCTGCTACAGAACACCCTCCCTATTACAGGAACCCCACTTGGCATTCCTGAGAACACTGGAGAATATGAAGGTCTCTCCAAATACTATGTTATTGGATGACTTCAACTACTCAAGCATTGACTGGGAAAACTACTCAAGCCCAAACACCCTCGCCCAATGGTTCCTTGAATTTATAAACTCTAATGCAATGGAACAACTGGTCACCACTCCCACAAGAGGGAATAATATATTGGACCTGGTCATCACCAACATGGGGACTCTATGTTCTACACCAGAGGTAAACCTCTCATTGGTAAGATCAGACCATAAACAAATTTCCCTGGACATCCACATCCCGTCCCCACCCCTAGCCAAGGAAATCACTGTAAAGAATTTCTCAAAAGCCAACTTTGCACATCTCAAGACTGAGGTGGAATCCTTCAAAGCCCCATGGGCCAGAGGATAATACAGCCGAATCCGCAGAATCCTTTACAAATGCATTCTATGAGCACCTGCAGGAATTCATGGATCGTGCTATCCCAAATAAAACCAAGACTCACTGCTCCAAAAACAGGAGACCGGTCTGGTGGACCCCGGCCATAAATAAGCTATACAACAGAAGGAGGAAGCTGCTACATGACAGAGCAAAATCCCAAAAAGGGAAGGCATCTCTGATCAGTATTAGCAAGAAACTTCGATCCCTCATAAAATCATCAAAGGCCAGCTTTGAAAGAAAATTGCCCTAGACACTAAAGATAATCACAAGGCCTTCTTTAGTTATGTCAGGAACATGGGCAGAAACTCCCAGATATGCTCTGAATTGTTGCATAACGGTACACAATATACCAAACCTACAGACATAGCCAACATCCTGGCAGACAGATTCAGCACAAACTACTCCCCCCCTTCCCCCCCAAAGGAGCAAATGCCTATCCCAACTGAATGTAACCTTCCTGACATCACAGATGCACAGGTGAAAGCTGCTCTCTCCAAAGCAAAAAACACAGCATCTATGGGACCGGACGGTGTCCCAGGCTGTGTCTTACACGAGCACCAAGAAGAACTGAACCCTCACATTAAGTCACTGTTCAAACTTAGCCTTACTACAGGATATGTACCCAAAGAATGGTGTACAGCTACAGTGGTCCCACTCCACAAAGGTGGTGCCACAATGGACCCCGGAAACTATCGCCCCATAAGCCTGACTAGTCTGGTCTGTAAAGCTATAGAGCGTATTATCATGGAACTCATAAACAAAGACATTGGGAGCCTCCAGACACTGGACCCTACCCAATTCAGCTTTGTTAAGGGCAGATCTTGCCTCTTAAACCTAGTTGATTTATTTGAAACAGTTAACAAAGCCATAGATGAGGGCAAGTAGTCCACACAGCCTTCCTGGACCTCGCAAAAGCCTTCAATACAATACCCCACTCGGGCATCATAAATAAGCTTACCAGCTTAAATATCAACCCCTATATCAAAGATGGGTTGCAAACTGGCTCAGAGATAGAACCCACATGGTCAGAATCGCAGGTGCCATGTCCGAATCCAAACCAGTTACAAGTGACATCCCACAGGGCTCAGTTCTGGGACCTCTCTTGTTCAGTATATACTACTCTGAGGTTCAGGCTAACACGGGGGGATTATGGCTGACAAGGTTCGCAGATGACTGCAAACTGGGGGCCATAATCAAATCTCCAGCTGACACAAGCATCCTCCAAAAGGGTCTCACAGAGACGGATGCTTGGTGCCAGAGCCACGGCCTCAAGCTAAATGCTAAAAAGTGCATAGTCATCCCCTTTGGGAAAAACAACGTGCCCACAAATTACCACATAGGTGGTAATCCATTAAGTACGGAAGAAGTAATTAGAGATTTGGGGACCAACGTAGATAGTAATCTCTCCTTTGATAATCACGTTGCCAAAGTGGTTAGAAAGACCTTCTATATAGCCCACCTTATCACGAAAGGGTTCGCATCTAGATCAAGAGAGGTCATTGTGCCCCTCTACTCGTTACTCATCAGGCCCATAATTGAATACAATGCCCCTTTTGGGATGTACCTTACCCGACACCTGCAGCAACTGGAGAGACCCCAAAAGTACCTCACCAAGAGGATCATGGGCTACAAACAGATGTCCTATGCAGCTCGACTAAAGAAACTCCAGCTCTACTCAGTTGCTTACCGTCTACTGAGAGGCGTTCTATGCCTGACGTACAAAGCCATGTCAAACCCAGAATTAATGGACATGTTCCGCCTCAAAAAATCCAAGTCCCTTAGAGCTACATGCTCCAGGGACCTAAACCTCAGCACAAAAATAAATAGGACATGCTGGAGGGACAGATTCATTTCCCAGAGGCTCCCCTCACTCTGGAATAGAATCCCAATTCATGTTAGACATAGCCCCTCGCTGACCCTCTTCAAGCGAAATCTGGACGCGTGGATGGAAAATCGCAAATTCACCACTGAGATCTCTTCTGTGTCCCTGCTAGACAGAGGCACAGTAAACTAATCTTAAAAGGGTACCTTCTGTGACCTACTTTACAGAGGCGCAGTAGGCTAATCTAATAGGGAGACGGAAGCCAAATACACTCTGGCTAGGCTTATAAATGCCCTAGGGCAGATAGCCTAGTATCTACCTATGAATTCAGTTCTCACCATAGCTGTCAACCTCTTAGCACAAAACACCTGGACAAACCCAGTAATGAGGGAATACAACCCTCAAACATATTCAGTGAATTCAGTTCTTGCCATAGCTGTCAACCTTAGCACAAAAAACCTGGACAAAGCCAATAATGGGGTAATACAGTCCCAAAAATAAGGATAAATTTCAAATATTCATTTTATAAACTTAGAAAATTGCTAGAATAAAAGGTTAGGTTGTGTTACTATGCATTTACTGAAGAATATGAAGTCTGAAATTCAAATGCTTGTCAATTTTACTTCTGACGGAACAAAAACAATTTTCAGCAGAGACCCAGGGAGAAATACTGCAGACACTTGTCTTTGTAAAATGGTAGGACACCAGAGCAAATCTACACAAACACAGGGATAAGATGCAGACTCCACACAGAAGGCACCCCAGCCAAGAATCAAACCAGAAAACCTATAGCTGTGAGGCAACAATGCTACAACTGCACCATCAAATATGTAAGGAGTTAAACATTCAGAAACCTGAAGTCTGAAATTCAAATGCCTGTCAATTTTATTTAACATTCGTTAATCAGGACAGTCTTTGGAACAAAAAAACAATTTTCAGCAGAGGCCCAGGAAGAAATAATGCAGACATGTCTTTGTAACATGGGAGGACACAAAAGCAAACCCACACAAACACAGGGAGAAGATGTAGACCCCACACAGAAGGCACCCCAGCCAAGAATCAAACCTGAGAACCTGCAGCTGTAAGGCAACAATGCTACCACTGCACCATCAAATATCAAGCATTACAGCATTTAGCAACCACAGATATTATGAGGAACAGATCAGATCAAACATGAGGCAAAAATCTGCAATTCTTTTGCAAATGGTGGTGGGTAGGGAATTCAGGTCCTTAACACCTGCATACAGGGTTCTAGCCTGAGGTATTCCCTACCACACCACCATGTGTTTGTTCTAGCCACCGGTATATAACAACTGGGGCATTTTCACACACACACACACACACACACACACACACACACACACACACACACACACACACACACACACCACAATCCATATAGCCATCTTACCTTCCCTTCATTCATAGATCAAGCCCATCCTTTCATTCATAGCTGGTGCGGAGCATTTGAGCACATCCCCTCGAGATCTGGAGCACATCCACCACACGCGCGAGATCCCCGATGAGACTCCAGCCTGCCGACGTTGCAGTCCAGGTCTGACCTGTTGTTCCCAGCAACAGTCTATGCAGTTTAAAACTGCATAGACTTCTGGGGGCTCTGCTCTTCATGTTTCCCAGTCTGGACTGCCACTGAGACAGTCTGCGCATGCTCTAGACTGTCTCAGCAGCAGTCCGGACTAGTGCACATGCACGAACGTCCGCGATTTTTTTATTTTTTTTTTATCTTTTCTTTTTTGTTTTATTTCTTTATTTTACAGCTGAGGGGGCTGCAGTCCGGCAGTCCAATAGCACGTGCCGCCCCTGGGATTTACATGTAACTGCCTGTTAGTAATGGATACTGCTGCTCCTGTATCTAATAAGACATTTTGACATAGTGACCCCTCCACCCAAATATCAATCAGTGGTCGTCCATCTCAGTCTTTTTAAAGGTAGTCAAGAAAGATATCAGGGTAGGGGGGCAAACCCCTATTGTAAGAGAATCCACTCTTTCTCACTTTTATTGTCAGCTGCAATGTGGCACACTGCATGCTTCTGCTTGTCATCTTCCTTTGTATCTGAGTGATCTACATATTTAGATTTTTCAATTTCTTTACATAACTGCCAGCTAGCTACTTTCTCTGCTTGCTCTTCCAAGTATTTTGGATTTACAGGTGAAGCTGCCTGAAAATCTACAGGGCAAACTTCCCTTTTTCTTGTGTATTGATGACCCATATAGCTGTCTTTACCAATATTGTAAGTTCTCTGTACATTGACTTGTTTTTCTGACTTGTCTTGTGAATGTTTTGGAAACACATCCCGTTCTTCCTTTTTTTATGCCAAACTTTGTAATGATCACAATCATGCTTAACATGCCCTATTTTTTTACTGAAAAAAAACATGTTGCTACCTTCTATTCATTACCTGTATTTGATCCCGGTGCTAGGGATACAAAAACAGGAGCTGGCGGTGCAATTCACCTCTTTCTGCTGGTTGTTGGTCACACCACCATTGCCTTCCATGGCTTTTTACTTCACTGATTACCTCAAATGGCTTACCCACTTCTCCTAGTGCAAAGATATGGTGTGAGTATAATGTCCCATCATTGGCCATAGTCCATCCACTCATTATTTTTTGTACTAAATCAATGAAGGTATCTGAATTTTCTTCATAAATGCATTTAATATCCCCTGGGACTCCCTTTACTTGTTCTAAGAAGCAATGTATTAATTGTTTTTGTATTTCTGGTTTTTGCATGTCCCTGTCTGACCTTTGATAAATGATCGGAAATGCAAACTTAAAGTGTTCACTTTGTTCCATTAATTTATCTGAAATAGTGATTTTGAAATTATCTTACAGCTTAGCTGTGAGAGGCTGCCCTTGTGTATATGCCATAAGAACAGCTGCCATATGTCCTACTTTACTGTTTAACTGATAAGTATCTTGCTTTAACTGGATGAAAGTTTTAAAACATTTAGGAATAAAAATCCAGAAACATCTGAGTAATGCATTTGTCCATACATCAGATTCTGCTGTATATACCACCCATTCTTCAAGTGCAAGCATGTTAAAAAATATGCCTATCTTATCATTCTACTGCGATAAACTTTATAACAATCTGGACTGTGTATCCAGATCAGCTGTAGTTCCCTGTTCTATGACTTGAACTGGCTTTACTTTTTCAAGTTCTTCCTTAAGCTGAGCTATCAAAGTTGTGTTTTGTAAATTAGTTTCTGTCAGTTTCAGCTAATACATCATCTTCATCTTGTAAACACTGCTTAAGGTCAGAAATTTCTGTTTCAGATTCTTTATGGGGTTTATGATACTTTTTAAGAGACTAATCCTTTGATTGCAGGGTCCCTATGCACTTTTGACACAGTTTTTGCATGGCATCTTTGAACTCCCTGAACTCACCCTGTCTCTCAGGAATTTATTAAACTCTTCTTTCAATTTGCCACGAGTCTCAGTTCTGTCCTTCTCTGTTTTTTCTTGCCTAGAAACTGTAGGGCATACTTTTTAAAAGGTATAATAAGATCTACAGGAGATTCTGCCAGTAAGTGATTTGACAGTTGTGCTAGCTCTGAAATTAGTGTAGTGACAACACACAATTGTGTAACATCTGGATACAAAGTAAAAGTATTACCATTTTATGCTACTTTATTGTCAAATGATGTTTCTTAGCAATTCAACTTGCTAGCAATGGTCTGCACTATATTTATTATGGCATTGTACACAGAAAGCAGTTTCATATGATTCATATAATAAACATTTACTGTCATACCAATCATGTTTTGTTGGAGATACCAGTCAAATGTTACTACCCATTTAGTCAGTGCATGTACATCAACTTATCCTAATAAGGCTTTACATTTAATAATAAGTTGCTCATACCAATTCTGTAATCTCTCCCAAATTGTATCTGGTCTCTCTGATACATTAAGAGTAAACTTCTGTTTACATTTTTTATTAGACTATTTAATGGCACCCCTATTGCATGTAAATACAAAAAAGATTTCTTGCCAATTTTACAGGGACACAGTTGGCCACACTGCTTACTGTAGATGGTTAAAAAAATGTTTGTAGTTACTTGAAAAGCTGGTGAAATAAAGCTGGCAGTTGCAGATTCGAAACCTGGGAATTCACTGACGTAGAGAATTTATGGCACTGATTCCTTCCTGCACTGAAGTCTCACTCCAGATCCAGATGTCTGGGGAACTGTACTGCTGCAAACTGTGGAAACTGAAGTGCTCTATTCAGGACTCAATCACATATATAAATGTTAGTTCCTGCACTTTTACTGAAGTTACCTTATGCAAGGCACCACTCCCCCTGTGTTCGAATATTGGCAAGACTCGACACTGAAAATTAAATGTAGATTTAAGGCTTGCTAAAATCAAAGTCTGATTAATGCACTGAACTTTGTAGACTATTAACCTTTTCAGCACTATATATTAACTTTTGTACAGTTACTAATAGAATAACTTGTCTATGTAACAGACGACATGTACAATAATGTTGCAGTCCACAGGCTTTAATATTCCAGGTTAAACTTCTCAGGCAGCATAAATGATGCTGTCCAGTTACCTCAGAAGAAATGTGTTCCTACATGTACCAGATCTAATAAAAAAATTTCAGATCTAACATCATACACTTTCAATGTCCTTTATATACATTTTTTTAAAGTACTCTTTAAAATTTGCAGTCTGTTAGGAATTTTCAAAGTCAGTACTTTGGTATTTTTCTGATGTCATACAGTCTGTTCATTGTATTCTTTTTCAAGGTGAATAATCTTAAACTTTTAGGCAGTCTTTCCTGCTCTGTCTTTCGATTCTCGCTGCAACTGGTTTCTTATCTGTCCTTGAAACTTGTACCAGGCACAAAATATATTACATTCAGTTGGATGTCTTTCTGCTTCTCAGCTAAGAGCAGTTTAACCCTTTAATATATACATGCTAACAAACAAAAATGTACATGCATCTAAGTGACTATATTTTCCTACATATATTCTAATAAACCGAAGTGTATATGCACTGTTATAAATATCTAAATATATATCTAACAATTGCACTATTTGTGCTAGCATGGCATGAAGGTTACTAATGCATATTGTAGTTTCATCCTGCAGGAATTTAGAAGGTCCTTAGAAGTGCATCATTTAACTGTTTCTTTTCACCCCCTACTTCCAAGTAAATCATACGTAGGGTTTGTAATGGTATTGGTGATGTAATGGTGCTATGATGAAGTACAGGTCAGTTAACTTTAATACACTACATAGATATTCTAAAGATATAGCATACTTTACTGTGACTGAGTCATGCTACTAGCTCATGTAGAGTCCTGTGTTCAACACCCATAAGTGCAGCTTGACCTTGAAAAGTTGAAGTCATTTTATGCCTACTGGAAGAGATTCATACTTGTGCTATGATTCACTTCATAGAGATTAGCTCAGCTAATCTTCATTTGCATTACATGTTTCTATGTCAGCACCAATTAATGCCAATAGACATAAATCCTCCATTTTCAACTGTGCTGAGCTGTGCTTTTCACTGACAGTCCTGGTGAAATGTGAGAAACTAAATAGCAGAAATTAGTAGGGCAATACAACAATTTGTATAATTAGGGTCATAGATTAGTACTAAGCTAACTACCCTTGTGGGCCATTTTAAGCCTAGCCAATTGCCCAATGAGAGAATTAAACCCTCCACATTGTGTCTGTAAGGTAAACACCTTAACCATTATGCCAACCTCCCACCCCTTGGCAGATCTACTTGCCAGAAGCATTTCTTTGCTAGTAAGCTATGAAAAGACTAGTAATGTGGAAGGTGCCATTTTACCGCTGTCTGCATGTGTTTTGGTGCTTTCTGCCATTGAACTACATGTGTTCTGGTGCTTTCTGGCATTAAACTACACTGCTAATGGTTACAAAAAAGTAGGGTAGCAGCATGGAATGATTTTACAGTACCTAAAAATAATCAAACCTACACCATAACATGCAGCACTTATACCCATAACACTTCACAGTAAAGTACAGGTTGGAGTGACTTGCAGAGAACAAGTAATACCTCAGTCAATAATGTCATTGTAAAAGTAAACTATTAGTAAAGTTTTGGTGCTGTGTGTGGGAAACTAGTTTAACTGGGACCAAAATATATGCATATGGGTTCCAACATGTTACAGCAGCAGGGATCAAGACAGTGGAGAGACAACTTTAGTGTGGAGGAGAATCACATTCTCATGGATATTCTGAGAATATACCAGAAAATCAAAGGTATCATTAAACATAGCATCACTTATTTTTTCTAAAGGGCAGCACCAGAACCAAACACTTCTACTGCACCAGCAATGCAGGCTGATATTGACAGTAGATAGGCTGTTATCAATGATGCTGTAACTCTCACATTCATTACAGAGCCTGAGGACAGTGACACACAGTCACAAAGTGCCCTGGCAAGGCCCCCAGCCCTGCAGGTGGATAACTACATATACAGTGATATGGTCTCTTACAATTAGCAGAATGAGGATATAGCATTACAACAGAGGAAAGGGGCAAGGGGGACACAACATAGCTCAACACAAATCTGTTGCGAACAATCCAACCACCTTGAAGAAGATGTTACCATATCAGAAGTTAGCAGTGCTTACTGTCATGCCTGTACAAAGGCAGATATAGACATATTTCACAGTTAACTTCTGAGATATGCAAGGCCTTGGCTTACCAGCAGCAAATGTGCTATGATGTAGTTTAATCACAAGCTACTGCCACAGACAGTCAAGTAAAGATGGTTATGACATTACAGGGTGTACGTGAGGAATTTTATCAGTTCATGGGAATGGGGGAGGCAAGGGGCAATGTCATGATGATTCCCAAGTGCAGTGTGGTGGAACACACAGAATATCTAGACCTTGCCAAGGCCTTTGACACCATCCCCATCTCTGGAATCATAGATAAACTTACTAAGCTGGGCATTAATACCTATGTCACCCAATGGGTTGCTAACTGGCTTACTGATAGAACCCACACTGTAAAAGTAGCTGACTCCAAATCCAGCTCCAGACAAGTGACAACGGAAGTACCTCAGGGTTCAGTCCTGGGACCGCTCTTGTTTGGCATCTACTTCTGTGAAGTACAGGCCAACACCAAGGGACTCTGGCTAACAAAGTTCGCAGATGACTGCAAACTGGGAGCCATTATAGAATCCCCAAATGATGTGGATACTCTACAAAAGGGCCTTACAGAAACAGATGCTTGGTGCCAGAGCCATGGGTTCAAGCTCAATGCAAAGAAATGTATAGTTATCCCCTTTGGAAAAAAACATGTACCCATGAATTACCATATAGGTGGCAGTACACTAAACACCGAAAGTATGATAAGAGACTTAGGGACACAGGTGGACAGTGGTCTCACCTTCGATAACCACATCGCCACAACAGTCAGGAAATCCTTCTATGTAGCACACCTCATCACGAAGGGATTTTCATCCAGAAAAAAGGAGGTCATTGTCCCACTGTACTCATCCTTCATTAGACCCATTATAGAATACAACGCCCCATTTGGTATGTACCTCTCAAGACATCTGCAACAACTGGAAAGGCCTCAGAAATACCTCACTAAAAGAATCACAGGCCTAAAGCAGATGCCCTATGCTGACTGCCTTAAAAAACTCCAGCTATACTCTGTCACATATCATCTACTCAGAGGCGATCTCTGCTTAACATACAAGGCCATGTCAAACCCAGAGCTGTTGGACATGCTACCCTTAAAGAAATCCCAATCCCTCAGAGCCACATACTCCAGGGATCTAAACCTTGTCATCACAATAAACAAAACATGCTGGAGGGATAGGTTCCTGACCCAGAGACTCCCCAGACTCTGGAATAGTTTGCCCATACATGTCAAGCAGAGTGCCTCTTTGGCCCTCTTCAAAAGGAACCTTGATGATAGGATAGGAGAAAGGAAATTCACCCCAGGGATCACGTCAGTCGCCCTGCTAGACAGGAGTCCAGGGAAGTAAATAGTGTGGGAAGAAATAGCCAGGGAATTGTTATGGCTAGGCTTGTATAGGCCCTAGGGCTGATAGCCTAGTACCAGCCTATGAACCTATGAACACAGCATCCATGTCCTCCTTCATGTGTGCACTTAGTAAAGACTTACCAGACTCACATAGAAAGCACAGTTGGACATGAATGGAGCATTTTCTACACACATAAGGGACAAGTAGGCTGAACCCCATGTGATTCTCAAAAAGAAAGAACATGGATGAAATATCCCAAAAGAAGGCAGGAAGGCTTCATCAGTCTTCCACAAAACATGGTTGAATGTTTCATTCATGGTCTATGTTCTACAGTACTGTCAGATCAGTATCTAGAGGCTCTCCTGCATTCAGCAGGTTATGCCATTGCAGTAACTAAGCATCACACTCATGTACCAGCACTTGCTGATGATCATTGAGACCATCACCCGCACTATCCTTAGGGGACACATTGTATATCTCATTAAATCCGAGTGACGCCTCCAGGTACATCTGAAGTTAACTCCTACTGACGCCTCTAGGTGTCAAATATTGCTTGTTCATGTTTGCATCAATAATTCCAAAACCAAGCTATGTGCAAGCCTTTAAAAGATTTAATTGTAAAGCTTACACAATGGTAAACTCAACTGCATTAATATTTGACCTCTGTCTAGTGCAGGTAAATAGACATTAACTGTTGTTTTTATGATATCAATCCATATAGATATAATTTTCACATTTTTCTAAATATCTCAACAACCAAGTAACTCAGACAGAAATCCTTAGCCTCATCTGAAAGCTCTCAGCTAGATGATTAAAATATTAGTGTAACTTGAGTGGTTGCTGAGATATTATAAGTTGTTTACAAAATATTGCACATGTAATAGCTACTGGGTTTATTGTGACTTATAAAATTTGGTCTAAACCCTAGAACCCAAAGAATACTACCACTACAAAAATAATTTGTGGTGAAGAGTTTACCATTTATACTTTTTTCATAATCCCTATGGTTCTAGAGATATGAACATTTGTCTGAAATGTGAGGACATAATTTGATTCTGTCAAAAGGCTTAGGCTCCGTCCATTGGATGTTGCAGTGCAAACGTCCTGAGCTCCATTGGAGGGAATGGGATATGACAACTTAGATCTGTAAATGGCATAACAGACACAATGAATTAAAGTCAGAGATCACAATACCTTCAGTTTTAATCATGCATCACTATGGATGATGTCAGGAAAGAATTGATGATGTTGTACAAAACTAAGGAATAAAATGAGAATAGTTTATGTGGTTATGCAAGCTATGATTTAAGATAGTATTCTGTGCTTAGTGTCCGGGGATGTAGGATCAGCCTGAGTATGCTACTATAATCTTGGATAATCTTGCCAGGAAAACTAACACTGTTGCCACGTGACCTTAAGCACTACACAAACAATGGCTATTATAACTTATGATGACACAAAAGGGTTTGGGTCAATGAATTAAGTAATTAATGCAACATGCAGTATCATGTGACCATGCACTACACATCATAGCCAATAGTACCTGTGCAAGGCATGTTATACCTGAGGTGCAATTCAATGTCTCTTAAGGCAAACCATGAGTACTCAACAGATAATGACTTTTCATATAAATTAATCTTCATAGTGACATCTTAAAAACAGTGAAGAGACAACAGAACACACAAGAAAGCTGACATACACACAAGAAAGCTAACATGCAGCTTTCTCTTCAGGTAATTGGACCTCAAATCAGTCACATTCACCTTAAGACTGAAACTATAAGCATCCACCAATACTTTGGTATTCAGAGATTATGCCAAGGCTAATCCACTGAAACTGAGAGATGACCTGACTAAATTCAATATCCCCTTCAGACTCAACCACTGCTTATGTGGAATCCTTTACTGCCAAAATCTATGCATATGTGAACAGCTACATAGATATATCTCTCCTCTCCTCCAAAGTATATATGACATCAAATTTAAAAAGACACCCTTATTGTGGATCACAAATATAAACAGGCTTTATAATAAAAGAAAAAAAACTCATCACACATAAAAATACATGTAACTCTCAAGATACCAAAAAAAAAAAAAACTCTCGCTAAAGTAACAGGGAATTCCAGACCCTGGTCAAATCAATCAAAACCATATGCAAGGTAAAATTGCTGACTAGGCAAATAACAACCACAAAGCCTTATTTAATTATGTTAGAATCTTAGAAATAATGCCCAGCGTAAATGATATGCCAGTGATCTCAAAGTCTTGTCCCTCTTGTCTATGTCATGCAGGCTACTGAGGGTGCTCCCTGTCTGACCTACACACCCTCAACAGACCAAATCTTATCAGGTCTGCTCCACATTCACAAGTCCAATGTGAACAGAAACACCCACTCAAGTGACCTAAATCTCTTTTGCAACAAAAATAGAGCATGCTGGAAGGACAGATGTGTGTCATAACGAACACCACTTTTATGGCATTGCGTTCTTCTCCACATAAAGCAAAGTGCTTCTCTTACACTCTTCAAATGTAATCTGGATAATTGGATGGGTAGCTACAAATTCACTCCTGGTTTAGCACCCCTGTCCCTCATGGTTGTGGGCAGCATGTGAATGTTCTGTTTGTCTCTTGGTTATTCATACTTAAAATACAAGGGCTAAAAACTTCATGGGAATGTAGGGCGACTCTTTTAAAGAGCATCATACATCAATAGCTTAGTAAGCACCTATGGACCTATCAACATAACACTTAACTTATTATAATCTCTTAAGTGGAAAACTGCACATATACTTGAAGCAATCGATTTTGCTTTGAGTTAGTACTTGCCATACATGATAAGCACTTTTGCATGAATTTGTTTGAGCAGCTTATTTAAATGTGCATTTAATATGCCATCTCCAGAAGAATATCTGATGCACAATGACAGTAGACACTGGGCCACACAGCAGAGCACACAGGTAACACTGCATGTGTCAAGTATTATCTGTGTGTTTTTAGTTAATTGTGCCACTACCTGAATGTCAAGGACCAAAGTTGTGGACTAGATGCCTACTGTTTGCCTCTGCAGCCATGAACCACAAATTAGCCTTTCACATGAAGTCCCATCTACTGCCATCAGCTTCACACCATCACTATCATCACTGGAGGAAGGACAAATAGTGTGAACTGCACTGCCATCATACAACAGCTGCACACCAGATAAACCCATGCCAATGTTGTGTAGAATACAGCATGTAATAAATGCCCTGCATGCAGTAACAGAATTATACTGTAGGGTACCAAAGACTCATCCTAGCAATGGAAATGGGATTTTAAACACTCGCTCAGTAACAATCTGTGCCTGGGACACGGTGGTGCTGAAGCTCTCCACAGCAGCTGTAGGGTTGCAGACTGGTGAGATTAGTCAGCATCACCTGTAAAAGAAAAAAAAAAGGAAGTCATAACAAAATGGGGGTTAGTAATAAGCAATAGATTTTTTAAAGTTTACCTATAGATACTACTGTGACTAAAATATGTTTGCACTTGCCAACAATGCGGTATCTTAACAATCATGAAGAGGGAATAGCTTGTGCTCCAGATGTGAGAATCATGTGCACTGCCAGGATTCTGGGTCCCCTCATGCATCACACACTACCTGGCAGGTGATGGAATGGTAGCCTTCCTGTTCAGTTACCACTCCTGCCATGGTTCAGATATGTTTCCTAATGGCAACATGCAATCTATCTCACCAAGTGCTTCAGGGAAGTGTGCCATCCTGTAGAAGGCACGCATGGTTCAGACTCTGTTCTGAGGCAAGGTAGTAAGATAAACAGACTGGTCTACACTCAACAAGAGTATGTCAAGGAACTACTGAAGTATCCTCAAGGCATAAATATGAGAAATGCCCAACTTGCCCTCAGTATGCCTGTAGAAAGTCCCAGTGTCAGGTGTAGTCTGGTGTTCACATGTATATGTATATGTATATGTATATGTACATGTTCCACCATTCCTTGTCTGTGGGTCATACAAACTTGCAAAAGCCCATACTATATTAATGTCCACTTTAAATCTGTCAAGTATTTCTTGGTCTGGAAAGTTAAAATGACCCAGTCATTGCGAATATCTATACCTTCTTTGCTGGCGAGTGTTGGTGCTCTCCTATGGCTTTGGTGTGGCCAAGATAAACAGTTCACAGTGGGAAATAAAAGACATAGCACCTACAGCAAGCATCTTTACTGATTGCAAAATAAATAGAAAATGCATGACTTCACCTTTTATAAGGCATGAACAGGCACATGGGACAGAAGTAAATAAAAACTGGCTATGACTAGCACAGAGGTGGGAAAGGTATCTTAGTTACATAAGATTGCAGCACACAATTGTAGGCATTCTCAATTTTGTTCTCAGATTCCATACATCTTCCCAAGCTTACTGATTTAGCGGACAAAGTTGCTCTTGGGTGCAGAAAAAACAAAAATTCCATTACACCTAAGTGCAACAACGACTTCTAATTTTAATATGCTAAATGAAATGTAATTGTTTTCAGAAGAGAAATATAATAGTCTGAGTGAAGTCTGCATTTGCCTTTCAGTGAAACATCGAGAATGTTTTATCAAGTACATTTAAAACATGTTAATAAAGCTGTGGTTTCTGCTTCCAGTGAAAATACAGCATAACTTTTAATGAGTGAAAATGGCTTTTTAAATGTACATACATTTGCCTTGTTTAACATTTAGTTTTCCTATAAATGATAATTTGTTCAAATAAAATGTGTTACCTAATTTGTGCTATTCTGTCAGACATATGCAACTGTCGAGGCATGGAACTCCTACCTGGGTCTCTTTTGAAGTACACACAAATAAACGTTACTCCTAAGCTGAGCTCATGTTAAGATCCATTGTCTAAGAAATAGTGTAATTACTATCTGCACTTACAAGTCAAAGAAAGATATAAAAGCAAGCTTAACTTTAACTTCTGGTACTATTAGATCAGGATAAGTGGACAGAATTATTTTTTTTCCTCATCGTGCTCACCTTACCAATACCTGCTTACACTAATTCTGCCACTAACCCTAACACTGCACCTTATGAAGGAAAAACTCTTTTTGTAATATTATCACTATTCAGATAATGTGGACTGTTCAAGATTATTTATATATATTCATCTGGTATTTTGCGTGTTTGAAATTTTGACAGTTCAAACACTTGAATTAAAGGTATATATATATATATATATATATATATATATATATATATATATATATAAAACAGATGGCTTAGTGGTTAAGGTCTTGACCAATGCATGTTATCCCTGTGTCTTCATGGGGTTTTTCCCATGCTGAGTGTTTGCATCTCAAACTCTCCAATGAATGAAGCTGTGGGCAACAGCACAGACTCTACATGGTGCCCTATAGTGGGAAGAGTTGTACAGAATCTACTGTGATGGGTAATATCCTCAAGATAGGAGAACACGCATCACAGACTGTGTGCAGTGGCAGGGTTAGCCACTCAATAGCAGCTTGTGCCCCACAGCAGGGTTGTGATAGTGAGGAAAAGAGTGCATTCAGACAGCAGTTGGAGGACCTACTAGATGCAGGACAACATGAATTGATGTTGATCGGGCTATACAAAACAGAATATGAGGACTGCCTGGGTCCATATGGGTGTGGCAACAGGAATAAAGAAGGAGAATGGTTCAGAAAGAGAGACAGTCACAAGATCACATACAAGAGTAGTCAACATGCAAATCAGGTGGACTTCCTCCTAGTAAGGCACAGGGGTAGAATCCATGATTCCAAAGTCATCCCCAGTGAAACAGTCGGCCCATAGCATAAACCACTTGTTGTTACAATCAGCTGCATCAGAGAAGGCTCTAAGGTCAACAGAGACCAGGCTGAAGACCTGGAAATTGGAGAGAAAATACAACAGTTCAAGGAATTACTCAGGGCTCTAGCACCCCAAGAAGAGGAGGAAATAGGTAGAGAATGGCAGCGCCTAAAAACAGCATGTGTTAAGATATGTGGCTGAGCCAGTATGGAAATAATGTGCATAAGGAAAGCTGGTGGTGGACTGAAGATGTCCAAGAAGTCATCAAAAGAAAGAAGGAGTGCAGGAAGAAGTGGGAGATAGAAAAGACTGACCAAGCTAGGAAGGACTACTGGTTGGCTAACAAAGAATCTAAGAAAGAAGTTGCAATAGCAAAGACTAGGGCATCAGAGGCACTGTACCAACTTCTGGGAAGTGACTCAGTAAGGGGCACAAAGAAACTATACCAGGTTACAAGGCAAAGACAGAAAGATAAAGAAGATAGTCAGACACCCTTCATAAGGGATGCCAGCAACAACCTGCTCACCAGTCCAGAGGGCATCAAAGGCAGAGGGCATCAAAGTCAATGGAAGGAGTATTTCCAGCAGCTTCTGAATGTAGAAAACCCCACAGAAGCTGTACTGCCCCAAAAACAGACTATGATGAGAGAAGAAGAGAAGCCCACTCTAGATGAAGTAAGAACAACACTAAGGAAGTCAGGGAAAGTAGCAGGCTCAGATGAGGTTACAGCAGATATGATAAAAATGCTGGGTGAGATAGGGATGAAATGGCTCCTGAAGGTAGTAATAGCAGTGTGGAGAGAAAGGCATATCCCAGATGACTGGAGAATAAGCATACTCATGCCAGTGTACAAGAACAAAGGGGACATCTACAATTGTGGGCAGTACAGAGGCATCAAATTCCTATCGCATTGCATGAAAGTTCTGGAGAGGGTGATTGATAAACGGATACGCAGAGTAATAGAATGTAAGATGGGAGATGAGCAGTTTAGATTCAGATCAGGATACAGCACAAATGACCTGATGATTGCATTGAGACAGATAAGATACTTGAGAAGAAGCTAGAGATGAGGATAGAGTCCAACTGGGCATTCCTAGACCTGGAGAAAGCATATGACAAGGTCCCAAGAAAGCTGATTTGGGCAGTACTGCATGGTGGTTTGAAGTCCCAGAAACATTGGTAGAATTAGTGCAGGCTATGGACAAGGACCCAATGACTCAAGTATGAACAGTGTTCATCCTCACAGAAAGGTTCTCAGTGGGAGTGGGTGTACATCAGGGTTCAGCTCTGAGCCCACTGTTGTTCATATGACTACATTAGCAAACAGGTTGGAGGGGAGGGATCAACAAATCTGTTGTATGCAGATGATGTGGCAGTGCAGGCAGACTCTGAGCAAGAACTTCAGCAAAGGATAGGAGAATGGAATGCAAGTCTGAAGGCACACGGGATGAAACTAAGCACAGCTAAGATGGTGGTAATGGTAGCAAATTGAGGAAATCAGAAGAAGCTGAGAATAGAGATAGAAGGGAAGATAGTGGAACAGGTAAACAGCTTCAAGTATCTGGGAGGGGTAGTTGAGAAGAAGGGTAGTCTGAATGAAGAGGTCAAAGCTAGAATCAGAGGGGCTGCAGCCAACTGTCATAGAGTATCAGGTGTAGTCTATGACAGAAGAATGCCAAAGAAGCTGAAAAGTAAGGTGTACAAAACAGTGGTGTGACCAGTACTACTGTATGGTGCAGAAACCTGGGCAGTAAAGGCAGAACAGTTGTAGAAGCTAGAGGTGATGGAAATGATGTGCCTGAGAAAGGTCATAGAATGCACACTGTGGGACAGGTGAAGAAATGAGGACATAAGAGCAGAAGCCAAAGTAGTTCCAGTTGTAGAAAATATCAAAGAGAACAGATCACGATGGTTTGGGCACATGTGTAGAAAAGCAAAAGACAATCTGGTGAGGAAGATTTGGGACAGACAGGAAGAAGGTAAGAGGAAAGTCCAGCAAAGAGGTGGATGGATTGTGAGAAAGAATATCTGTGAAAGTCAGGCATGAGTGTTAAAAAAGGCAGGAGTGTGGCACTGAATTGAGACAGCTGGTGACAGTTAACACAATACCCCAACCCCATGTAGAAAAATGGGAAAAAAGGGGGCTGATGATGATGATGATATGCAGTTTCATAGTTTCAAAGGAGGTTACTAGGCTAGTGGACCCAGAGCCTTTATAAGCCTAGCCATGTTAATACTGTGTTTCCCCAATTGTCCTTGGTTAGATGGACATACTTTACAGATCAACACTGACTACCACTGTCCATTAGGGACATGGGTGCCACCCCCAGGGTGAATTTGTGGTCACCCATCCATTTGTTCAGGTTACGCTTTATTAGGGTCATTGAAGAGCTCTGCTTCACATGAACTGGAAATTTATTCCAGAGCAGCAGCAATCTCTGGGAGGCATACCTGTCTCTTCAGCATGTTCTGTTAATGTCACTGGCAAGTTTGAGATTCCTAGAGCAAGTGACACTAGTGCCATTTGATTTGTGGACATGCAGCATTTCCATCAGGTTGGGGTCACAGACTGCCCTGCAGGCCAAGCACAAGTTGCCTGTCAGTAGCCTATATGATACAGAGTACAGTGACAGGGCTTTCAGTCTATCCATGTAGGTCATGATTTGGTGGCCCTGAATCTTCATAGTAAGAAGCCTCTGTGGTATCTCCAGTTACCACAGGTGTCTGGTGAGATATATGCAGAAGTGAGCATTGTACTCTATTAATGGTCTGATTAAGGTCAAGTAAAGTGGTGTTATAACATCCACAGACCTGGATGCGATGCCTTTGCTATTGAGATGTGTGATGTAGAAGGCTTTCCTTACCACCATGGAAACTCGTTGGTCAAAGTTCAGATTGCTGTCAACCAGTGTTCCCAGATCTCACACCACTGGGTTTGAACTTAGAGGGGTGCTGTCTATATTGTAATTAGTGGGGAATTCCACTTTGCCAAATGGGATAATAGTGCACTTCTTTGCATTTAGTTTTAGACCGTGACTTTAGCACCAGTTATATGTTTGTGTTAGTCCATCCTGTAATATGTTAATATTATTGGGGGACTCACTGATTGTACCTAGTTTACAACCGTCACTGAACTTAGTGTGCCAAATGCCATCTATTTTAGCCTGGACTTCTGAGAAATAGATTCCAAATAGTAAAGGCCCAATACAGATCCTTGAGGTACACCACTGGTGATGGTTCTACTGGTAGAGGTGGGTCACCAGCTTTGACAGTATGTGTTCTGTTTGTGAGGCAATTAGCTACCCATCTAGTGATGTAAGTGTTAACATCTAGCTAGGAGAGTTTTTCAATGATACCCAAGTTGTGGATTGTGTCAAAGGCTTTGGTTAGGTCCAGATAGGCAGTATGCACTGTCTTACCTTCATCCAGGGCTTTGGTGACTTTCTCAAAGATGTTTACCAAGTTCAGTAAGCACAATCTACCCTTAGGAAAGTCAAATTGAGTTGGGGCAAGAGTTTGAAGATCACCTGTGTCCTTGCTGATAAGGTCCATGATGATCCTTTCCATAGCCCTGCAAATGAGACTGGTTAGACTTATGGGTCTATAGTTCCCAGGGTCGGTTGATGGTCCCGCTTTATGCAAGGGGATTACTGTTGCTGTTCTCCATTCTGCTGGTACAAAGCCAGTTCTCAGTCTACGGTTAAAGAGAATGGAAAGTAGATCAGCTAGGTCCTGTTTTAGATTGCTTAGTAAGCAACCTGTGATATTACCTAGTCCCACTGAGGCCATGTTTTTACTTTGGAGAGCACAGATATGACTTGATCTCTAGAAATACTAGGTAGAGAACTGGTGTTAAGGATGCTTTGGAGTATGGCTGATAGGGATAGAGGGGTGAAGTTTGCACCAAATCTGTCAGCTAGAAGGCTGGCAATTTCCTCCAGTATAGTGTGAGTGGTACTATCTAATACCAATTTGGCACTTAGCTGGGAACTCCCTTTTAGATTTCAGATGTAGTTAAAGAATGCCTTATGATTGTCCTTGGCTAGGGATGCTATTTTAGATTCATAATTAGCTTTAGAGGACTTTACAAGACTTCTGATTTGCTTGTTCTATCTCTGGAGGGAACTTTTCCTTTACAGATTGAAGTTGCCTCTTATTTTTGGACATCAATTTCTTCCTTTTGTTATGCAATCTTTTTATACTAGGTGTCCACCAAGGTGGCTTATTTTTCAGAAAGGCCTGGTTTTAATCTGTTCAGGTACAACCAAGTCTATACAGTTGCTAAGATGATTATACGCAGCATTTGTGTACATCTCTGCATAGGAGTCATTATTGCCTCTGACTGCAGGGGACATAAAACTTTTATACCATCATGTAGTAGGCTGTAGTTTGCTTTGGAGAAGTTCCTTAGTTTTTTTTTTTTTGCTCCTTTGGGAGTGTGGGGCTCAATAGATACTTCAAATAAGACTGATTTATGGTGTGACCTTACCAGGGAGGGCATTGCACGGGGCAGTGCAGTGACCACCCATGTTGGTGAGTACTATGTCAAGGATGTTAGAGCCCCTTGTGGGGATGCAGACTATCTGTTCCAGAGCATTTCCAATGATAAACTATAGAGAACCTCTGGGCAAGCATATCTGAGCTCATGTATGTTACCCATCGCTGGAGGGATAATTGAAATATCCCATGGCTAAGGCATTGGGCTGTATGGCTGGTGAATCCAGAAAGTCCAGGTAGGCATTGTGCTGCTCTTGGTTCATGGAAGAGGGCCTATAACTAGCAGTGATGTGATTGGGTGTTTTGTCTATAGTTAATTGGGCATGGAGAACTTTGCTTTAATGAAGATGGATATACCTCCACCTTTGGTTCTTTCATGCTCATTCTGAGGTTTGAATGTGTGGAAGGCATTGCAGCCTTGCACAGCCTGGGTGCTCTCTGCGGCCTTAAACTATGTTTTAGTGACTGCACAGACATTAGCATCTTCCAAGGTGAGGAGTGCTTCCAGGGAATGCAGTTTCGTGTTTAGACTTCTAGCATTAAGCAGCAGAACCTTGAGTTTGTCTTGAGTGGATTTTGCTATGTCAGGAATTTTGTTGTTTTGACATCGCCTAAAAAAAGTCACTATGGAGGAAGCAAGCACCTTAGCCAGTATTCAAAAGTCTGAGGAGATAGGTGCAGACCATCTCTGGCAAAGGAGCATGGCCTGTTGACTATGTCTTCCCAGGCAGACAAGTACTGGATCTCCCCTGAATGACACCAGAAGCTAAGCCAATTGTTGAAGTCAATCATTTTTTGTTTATATTCTGGCATCATCCTGTGTGAAGGTAGAATACTGCATAGGGTAATGCTTTCTGGGACACATAATCTGAGAGTTCAGTCATGTCTGTCTTTATATACTCCAGGGAGGTACATCTCAAATCATTAAACCCTACATGGACTATGACAGAATCATAACAGTACTTTTGTTGAATGACCTGAGTGCATGAGTGATCTGACGGATCCTGGCACCTGATAGGCAGCTGACCGTGACCTTCTCCTTGTCCATCCTGGTGAGGGGGACATCTTTGCATCTCACTGTGGAGTCTCCTATGACCAAGAGATTAGGTTTTGAAGTGTTTTACCTTAGGGGATTATTTGGTGAGACACTGATATGTGTGTTGTTATGTACAGTGGGTTTCTATACTTGTTGAGGTGTGGGCAGATAATTTTCACATGGAAGGTCTCTGATCTTTTGGTAGGCTTCTAGTGAGTACCTCTGTGTATGAGGGTTTATGTGGTGTGTCCTAAACTTGCATGAGAGGTGAACTGTGTGAGCTGAGCCTGTTTGATGTCTTGTTTTTTGTTATGTGAGAGGATTTTTTCCAAATTGAGACATAGCTTGTATAAAAGGTTTAAATTATGTGGTACAAGATTTTAGTACAAGGCCTGATAACCAAGTAGTTTTCTAGGACTGGAAATCTTGACTATGGGATTCATGTCTTTAGTGCGAATAAACTAGCTGCCTCTGACCTATTGAGTACAAAACACAAGACAGCACACAATATTAGCTACTCTTGTACAGAACAAAAATGTTGGAAGTGTAGATACCTTAAAAAGCATGATGCAGATTTTAAAATTCCTACTGACTGGCCTATTGCACATTATAAGAGTAATTGCATCTCTCACATATGGTATTTGTTTCAGGACTAAGTGGTTGTCAGTATACAAGAGGCAATTACTACATTATCTCAGGATGCCCAAGTCAATCAGGCTGGTTGGAGAAATGGTGGAAAGTGTGTAATGCACAGCTATGTGTAAAAGCAAGGTTTAAATAAAGGTGACATTTAACAGTTTTAAGGCAAATGACCAATGGGAAAGCCCTAGACTGTGGCTTTCTCCAGCAATCCCCAACTCAGATGGAACTTGAGCTACACACTTCTGCCACAAGGGTGCAGGGAGGCCCTCTTAATGTAAGATGGCTGGTTTAGAGCACAGTGATACCAGACAGGCTAGATTCAACAGGTCTGAATTTAGTCTATGCTATGTAAGGCAGTAGAGCAGAATCTTGAAGTGCAGAAAAAAAATGCAGGCACAATCAGTAAAAAATAAAACAGCAATTCAAATAAATACAGTTAACAAAGTGCAATACAGGCTTTAAATATACTTATTTTTCAGTTGCTTGCAGTGAATGCCTTGGATTTCAGCCCAGATGCATTCCAGATCTCTGGCTAAAGTCACCAAACTTTGAACAGCTCCGGTTAATTGGGACAGAGAGTGAGACAGAGCGAGAGATGTATACACACACACACACACACACACACACACACACACACACACACACGTGTATATATATATATATATATATATATATATATATATATATATATATATATATATATATATCTCACACACACACACACACACACACACACACACACACACACACACACACACACACACACACACACACACACACACACACACACACACACACACACACACACACACACACACATGTTTTTGAGACATAGCTTGGATAAAAGGTTTAAATTATGTGGAAAAGGTTTAAATTATGTGGTACAAGATTTTAGCACAAGACCTGATAACCAAGCAGTTTTCTAGGACTGGAAATCTTGACTATGGGATTCATGTCTTTAGTGCGAATAAACTAGCTGCCTCTGACCTATTGAGTACAAAACACAAGACAGCACACAATATTAGCTACTCTTGTACAGAACAAAAATGTTGGAAGTGTAGATACCTTAAAAAGCATGATGCAGATTTTAAAATTCCTACTGACTGGCCTATTGCACATTTTAAGAGTGAAAGTGAATTGGTCTATTGCAGTTCTGAGATTTTTCTTAGAATACTAAATAATCTGATTATGTAAAATTATGTATTTGATAGTTAACACCTTGCTGGCTTGGAGAACATTTATATTTTGTGTATGTTGCTCATCTAATAAAGGGAGAATTCCTCTTTTAAACTTGTTTTAGTCTAACAGTGAACCTTACCACAACAAAAAGTTATGTTTTCTTGTCTGAAACTGTCTGACTATGTGTAACCAAAAACTTGTGTCTTTGTATGGAGAACTGTTAGAGAAAAATCTATTTTGAGTGACAAATACAAATTTGGTCACCTTAAATCATTTAATTATGACTGACTGGGTCATGAATACTGAGCCGGACTTGAATATTACTAGGACGTGTAGAGGAAGTTTGTTTGGGAATGCATTTCCTAGGTGTGGCCTAACATTTTTAAAGATGTGGCATAGCTAAGGATATTAATTCCTTACAAAGATTCCAGTTTGGTCACATTCATTAGATAAGCTTATGAGATGTCTAATCCTTAAAAAAAAAAATGGTCGCAGACATATTGAAGCTTTTCTGATATAAGCAAACAGAATTCAATGATTGCTTAGAGATGTGGTGTAGCAGGGCATCTGCCTTTCAAGAATAAGTAAACCACAGGAAAACTTAGTGGCACAATTTCAGTGACACATTTCTTGCATCCTGTCCTCTGGTTTACCTAGAAAATAAACAATATGGCAATTTCATTATTACAGATGAAAGACTTGGATAAAATGGATTAATGTCCATCAGGGCACTGATGACACACATTGCTGTCTGTCATAACTTCTAACCATTAAGAGAAAGGAAACTGTGGATACCTACCTTTCTCTCAGTTTTTTGTGTCAGACAGAAAAATACGTATTGTGGCAGAGGGCAAGTTGAAAAAAATACTGGACAATGACTGTGGATAGTAATAAGTAATAAGGCATGGAGAGGTATGCAATGCACAAACACGGCCATATTACTTGAGATATTATAAAGCGTGAGTCAGAATGGTGAAGGTCACTCAAGTCCATGTGAGTGCAGCAAAATCTATACAATGCACACCATGAATGTCATATTGTACTTGTAAAATAAGCAACTTTATTTTTAATGTGTAATAAAGTTTAAATTACATATTTCTTTAAGGAAATGTATGCACTTAATATTGTATTTTT
>NC_056735.1:636984086-637019086 GCF_019279795.1 Protopterus annectens | reverse complement strand
ATCTAGTAAGAGACAGCATTCTCAAATTAATTTGTCATGTGCAGATTTGCTCACCACCCATATTCTACAAGTGTGTGTGTGTGTGTGTTTGCGCACATGTGCGTGTGTGCGTGTTCATTTGTGTGTGTGTGTGTTTGTGCACATGTGCATGTTCATATGTGTGTGTGCATAGACAGGTGCTCTTCTCTTCTCCAAAAATCTGTAACATGTAATAACCTAAATGTTATGGCAAATGGGATGGGATTGTTATCCTTGTTAGGTAATACAATGGTGAGCTTGCTGACTGCAATATAATGACAAAAGATTATTACTTTAGTCCACGAGTAAGCTACAAATGACACAAAATCAGAGGAAGATAAACAAAAAAAATCTATTCTGTATAGGAGCAACTACTCAATAATACAATATGTTGAAATTCTCATTTTTGGAGATCAGGCCAACTGAACATTTTCATTTCGTAAAACTTAAAATTTTACTGCAATTTTGTTGGTAATTATAGTTTTGTGAAGTGTGATGATCTAAAGTATCTTGAACATACTGTAGCTAACAGTAATAACCCATGCTGAAGAAATAAAACATAAATGCATTACATTTCCTTATTTTATGTCAACCCATTTACTCTACAAATACATTCAATGTTCTTTTGTTAACTGCTTTTCTGCACGGCCGGCCTTAGGCATAGGCGAACTAGGCGACCGCCTAGGGCGCTGTACAGGACCGCCTTGTAAAGGGCGCAATTTGTGCTTATTTATTTTAATGAATTTACTGTTCTTAGTATGCGAATGCATAATAAGAAAGTAAATTAATTAAAATAAATAAGCCATGGGCGCCGGAATCATAGGGAGGAGAGGAAGTGAGCGCCCCTCCCACTTTTATACCAGCTGCAGTTTGGCCAGGACTAGAATTAACAAAAAAAAAAAAAAGAAAAACTCCACTCCACGGTAGTGGAGTCTTCTCCTTTAAGGAGGAACATGCATGCGTCACATCCACGTACGCAGACGTAGATGCAAACAGGCGGAAATTAAACAAGCAGAAGAGTTAACGCCATGTGTACGCATGTGGAAATTAGGTTAAAAAGAAGGTAAGTGTATGTGTGTGTCCGCAAAATTGCTGCTTTTTTCTTTCATCATATGTACTCTCTGTAGCTTTTACTAGAGGCTTTTGCTGCCTGACCATTCATTTTTTGCTTTGACGTTGTTTCATTTCGCAAATCTGCTTCTCTAGTTACTGTTCTGTGCAATGTATTTATGTAGAAGCTGGATGTGTTCTCTATTTTACCTCTGGAGAATGCTGTCAGCTATAGCTTCAGACATAAAAATCATCATTATATAGCGAGATCCTAAGAATCATGTGCTGAAAGTCTACTCTAGGAAATATTAGAAGCTGTATAATGAGATTAACAAATTCTACAGCATCAGTGGTCAAAACATGTCACATGAACTGGAGACACTTGGCAAGAGCCATATCACTGAGAAATGCCATTGGCTGAATAAGTACTAAAGCATTCTGTTAAATTTGAGCCAATTGTGCTAGCAGTCCAGGGTGTGCTTTACATTTGCATGTTAAGAATATGGTAGCTTTACTTTCAAACCTATGAACAAAAAAGTGTTTACATTTTTACAGAGAAATCCAATGGCTTCTGGATTTGTTGTATATAGTAAGCGGGGCTAAGAGAAGATTATCCCCTTTACAGAAACATGTTTTAAGTCCTTTGTAGTTTTAGTAATATTTATTTACTCCTACTACTAGAGAACTAGATAAATCCCCAATAACTTTTATTATGATGTAACTTCTTGGTAAAACAATCAAAACTTTGTATATAAAAGAAAATGACATTCAAAAACATTTTTCTTTTTTTTTTGGCTCATCCAGACTCTGCTACACTTTGCTGTGAAGGAAAGGTTAGTTTGCTGTTATATTTTGTATTTCTGTATTGCCTTTCTATATTTTGAATACTGTAGTTTGTTTTCTTTACCTTGTGTTTTGCTTGCATTCTGTTTAACAGCATATTAAAACTTCAAAAGAGACCACAGCTCTCTCTGTTCTGAGTCAGGCAGAAATAAGAACTGATTAATTAAGGACTCATTCATAAGACAGAAAAGGTCACTTAAGGTTAATCACTTGTTAACAGAGGGGGTGGAGCTAGGAACTAAAATTTCTATTTAAGGAGTAAACTAAAACATTTCAGAAATTTACCAGAAAGGCTCATCCAGACTCTGCTACACTTTGCTGTGAAGGAAAGGTTAGTTTGCTGTTATATTTTGTATTTCTGTATTGCCTTTCTATATTTTGAATACTGTAGTTTGTTTTCTTTACCTTGTGTTTTGCTTGCATTCTGTTTAACAGCATATTAAAACTTCAAAAGAGACCACAGCTCTCTCTGTTCTGAGTCAGGCAGAATTTTTCCCCTCCCTCCCACCCACACCCATTTAAGTTGTCTTGTTAAATACCACTGTCTTTCTAGTTGCCCGCCTCTTATGTTAATCTGACCATATATCTCATTTCTCTCTACTTTCACTGGCTTATGTGAGTAATCACAAAACCATCACTTTTGAAATCCCACCCCTTCAATTATTTAAATTTATTGGCCATCCTACAGTATTTCATAGTACCAAAATACAAAAGTAACCACCCCTTTCAGTCCATCTTGCTGTTTTAAAAATAGTAACTCTCCACTAAACCTTAACTTTTTAAACAGGTAAAACTCAAGTTACCTACTTTCATATCTAACTTCTCTAGTGCACACTGCAGAGTGCATTCTTCTCAATCTTACCTTTAAGCATCCCTGTTACTAGCACTTTCTCTAATACTTAAAAAGATCATCTCTACTTGACTCCAAGTAGACTTTTCTCTATCTGTTAAACCTAGCACTTGCTCCTACAGTACTTATTACCTTGATACGGCACTCTTATAGATAGCACCCCAAAAAGGCAAACCCTCATTTCTCGGTCACTCACGTCCCCCGGAATCTCTTTTAAAGTTTTTTGTCTAGTCCTTCTAGCATGTCAAGGGATCAGTTGCTAGTGTCCTCTCCTGCTCAGCTGGTGAACCTGGGAATATTGAGGCAATGTTACAATTGCCTCATGTACACAGACAACCCTCTCCTCCTCCCACAAAACACAAATACATGCGAGAGATGCAACTATACGGCCAAACTGGAGGCTGAGCTCTCTCAACATAGGACTGGCAAGACCAGTCAGGAGGAGAAGGTTACCACACACACTATAGACCCAGTCTCACATAGTACCATCACAACCTCAAATCATACACATAAACACACAAAGACATACTGGACGGCTCTGATCAAAAATCTACCAAAACAGCAGAGGCCACCAAAGCAGACACCCAAACAACCACCACCTCAGAACACAACACCTGCAACACATAGACCTCACAGTCAGAGTGTCAAAGAGTCACAGCCCTTAAGGCCAAACACAATGCCAGACACACTAGTCATTGGTGACTCCATAGTCAGACACACTGTCGTCCCGCTCACCAGACTGAGTAAGGAGAAGGTCACAGTAAGCTGCCTGTCGGGCGCTAGAATCCGCCACATAACGCAAGCACTCAGGTCTCTCAACAGCAGGTACAAATATGACTCAGTCATTGTTCACGCTGGTGTAAGCGACCTGAGACGTACCTCCTTGGACTACATGAAAAGAGACATTGAGGAGCTCTCTGATTATGTAGCCCAGGCAGGTATGACCCTGACCTTGAGCAGTATCCTACCTTCACCAAGAATGATGCCACAATACAGAGATAAGATGATCAGCTTTAACAATTGGCTTAAACTCTGGTGTCATTCAAAGGGGATCAATGTCTGTCTGCCTGGGATGACATGCTGGACAAGCCACGCTGCTTCGCAAGGGACGGCTTGCACCTGTCACCCTGGGATTCGGATATTGGCAAAGGCTCTTGCCACCCCATAGTGCCTTTTTAGGCAAGGCTCAAATTCTAAACCTACCACCCTAGAACACAGAAAAGGAAAAAAACTAAGGGTAATGCTGCTCAATGCCAGAAGTCTAAATCTCAAAATGCACGCACTCGAGGCCCTTCTCAGTATGGAGAACATCGATGTCTGTGCAGTGACAGAAACCTGGTTCAAGGCTCCTGAGAGCACCCCAGCACTATCAGGTTTTACCTCTTATCATGCGTTCCGGCCCCAAAATCCGGACAATACCAAGAAAGGAGGGGGTATCCATATTCATCAAAGACACCCACACCTCAAGACTGGTGGCAACGCACGATGCATCGGAGACCATCCAGGTGCAATTAACCATAGGCAAGACTGCTCTGCAAATTGTAGCATGTTACAGGCCACCCTCACAAACTCAGGAACCTCACATGGCCTTCCTGAAAACACTAGAGGGATAAATGTATCACCAAACACCATCATACTAGGTGACTTCAATTACCCTAATATAGACTGGGAACACTACTCAAGCCCAAACACCCTAGCCCAAAAGTTCCTGGAATTCATAAACTCAAATGCCATGGAACAACTAGTCACCATCCCCACAAGAGGAGAAAACATACTTGATCTCATCATCACGAACATGGGAGCACAATGTTCAAAACCGAAGTATACCCTCACTGGTGAGATCAGATCACAAACTAATCTCGCTGGAGGTCCTCATCCCACCCCACCTGAAATAAAAAAGACCACAGTAAAGAACTTCTCGAAGCCGACTTCACACTTCTAAAGACTAGTGTGGTCTCCTTTAAGGCCCCGAGCCGACGGAAAACAGTACTCAAGCCGCTGAATCACTTACAAATGCCTTCTACCAGCACCTGCAGGACTGCATGGATAAGGCAATCCCAAGCAAAACAAAGACTCTTTGTACCAAAGGCAAGCGTCCACTCTGGTGGACCCCAGCCATAAACAAACTCTACAACAAAAGGAGGAAGCTACTACAAGATAGAGCAAAATCCTTAAAAGGTAAGACACCCTTGATCACTATAAGTAAAAACTAAGAGCTCTCATAAAATCATCCAAAGCAAATTTTGAGAGAAAAATAGCTAAAGACTCAAAAGACAATCATAAGGCCTTCTTTAGCTATGTTAGAAACCTGGGAGGAAACTCCCAGATATGCTCAGAACTAGTTCAAAATGATGTGAAGATTACTGATCCTACAGACATTGCCAACATACTGGCTGACAGGTTCAGTGCAAACTTCTCCCCTCCCCCAAAAGGAGAGATATCTATACCAGCGATTGCAGCCCCCAAACATCTCCAACGCCCAAGTGAGAACTGCTCTCTCCAAAGCAAAAACACAGCATCCATGGGACCTGATGGTGTCCCGGCTGTGTGCTCCACGAACTCAACGAGGAATTAAACCCACAGCTAGGACAGCTGTTTAATCATAGTCTTACCTCTGGATACGTACCCAGGGAGTGGCGCACTGTAACTGTGGTCCCACTTCACAAAGGCGGTGCCTCCACCGACCCTGGAAATTACCGGCCCATTAGCTTGACAAGCCTTATCTGCAAAGCCATGGAGAGGATCACAATGGACCTCATAAATAAAGACATAGGGAATTTGCAGACTTTGGATCCATCCCAGTTTGGCTTTGTCAAAGGCAGATCATGCCTTCTAAACTTGGTTGACTTTTTCGAAACAGTCACCAAAGCCATTGATGAGGGAAAGGCAGTCCATACAGCCTACCTCGATCTGGCGAAGGCCTTTGATACAATACCCCACTCGGGTATCATTGAAAAACTCATCAGCTTAAATGTTAACCCATACATCACAAGATGGGTTGCAAACTGGCTGAGTGACAGAACCCACAGGGTCAGAGTTGCTGGCGCCATGTCAGACTCAAAGCCTGTCACAAGTGGTGTACCACAGGGCTCAGTCCTGGGCCCACTCTTGTTTGGCATCTACTTTTCCGAAGTACAAGCAAACACAGGAGGGTTATGGCTGACAAAGTTTGCAGATGACTGCAAACTGGGCGCCATAGTAGAAAACACATCTGACACAGATATCCTTCAGAAGGGTCTCACAGAAACGGATAACTGGTGCCAGAGCCATGGCCTAAAGTTAAATGCCAAAAAATGCATAGTCATACCCTTCGGGAAAAACAAGGTTACCCCTAGCTACCAAATAGGTGGCAATCCACTGAGTACAGAAGAAGTTATCAGGGACCTGGGGACCCAGGTTGATAGTAGTCTGTCATTCGACACCTATGTAGCTAAAGTAGTTAGGAAGACCTTCTACATTGCCCACCTTACCATGAAGGGATTCTCATCTAGATCAAGGGAGGTCATAGTCTCCCTATACTCATCACTCATCAGACCAATGATTGAGTACAATGCCCCATTCGGAATGTATCTGACCCGACACTTGCAGCAGCTGGAGAGGCCACAAAAGTTCCTCACCAAAAGGATAAAGGGTCTCAAACATCTGTCCTATGCTGCCTGACTGAAAGAACTCCAGCTCTATTCAGTCGCTTACCGCTTGCTCAGAGGCGACCTTTGCCTAACATACAAGGCCATGTCAAACCCAGATTTGATGAATATGCTTCACCTCAAAAAATCTAGATCCGTCAGAGCCACAAGGGCGGAGACTTAAACCTCGACACGGCTATTAATAGGGGCGTGCTGGAGGGATAGATTCATCACCCAAAGACTCCCTATGCTGTGGAATAAAATCCCGGTATATGTGAGGCAGAGCACCTCGCTGGCCTTGTTCAAGAGAAATCTTGACCAATGGATGGGAGATCGCAGATATACCCCAGGGATTACCTCAGTGTCACTGCTCAACAGAGGCACAGCAAAATAATGGGTATAGTTCCCCATACTAAAGGGGTGGCGTAAGCCACAAAACTATGGGCTAGGCTTGTAAATGCCCTCGGGCAGATAGCCTAGTATGAACCTATGAACCTATGAACCTTTTGTTTTGAGCTACTTTACTTGACCTTTGCCTATTATAGCCAGAATTTACCCACTGATTTGGGCTTCCCTTTCATTTTCTGTGCCTCTTAATGAGGTTTGTTCTTGTACAATATGTTCAGTGGGCAAGAATCCTAATTCAGTGCTGCTGCAAGCATTTTTGAAGTAAAGCAGCAGTACTGCAGAATGATTTTAATATTCTTTTGGAGATTCCTTGATAACTAGTTTGATCAGTGCTATCATTTCCATGAGCTATTTACTTACAATAAGAAATAATTTCATCCATAATTGCAGTATCTCTTCACATAGCATGTATGTGCATTTGTATGTATTTGTGAAGATGAGTTGTGTATGATGTCATGCACTGTGGTGACAGAAGGTTTAGGTGGATATGAATGAACCAAAGATAATAAAGTGGAAACGAGATGTCTAAAGTATACTAATAGCACAGCTAAAACACTAGACAGTTCTTCTGGTCTAATAAATTATATGCAAGTAAAAGGGACTCAGAATCATTTAAATAAATGTGAAGAGTAGGTCCTTGATCATATGACCCTATTTTAATATGTCTGAGACTTGGTCTCTTTCTATTTGATACATAGATTTAAAATGTTTATTTTCCCAGTTTAGCTGTTGTTGAAGCTTTTGTTTCTGACCCCATTTTGCTACATGTATTTGTTGAGTTACAAATTGAAGCAGTTTTGGACATACCATTTTATTTTCATGTTACCAGACCTTGAAGCATTTTGCCTGAAATTTTGCATACTTAGAGAAGTGAGGTCAGTTTTTCAAACCCCTCTACTCTTATTAGAAGTCCAGTGTATGGGCTGCCCACAACCTTCAGAAATACTAGCAGTCCTTTACTATGACACTACTGATTTCAAATGCAACCTGTGAAGCTATATAATACTTAGGCAAGTCCTAAAATGAAATCTGTAGCTTGAAGAACTAATGATTCTACATACAATTATTTACTGATGTAATCTAGTGTTTGATAAACTCTGGAATCCTTTATTGCTCACATTTGCTTTCTTGGGCCTTTATGGTCTTGGAACTTGTTCTTTTCCAGCCACATTAATTTTGAATTGTTTTGAGGTTCCTGCTCCCCAGTTATAGAGCTTTACACATTGAATAAATACATGGTATGCATGGCCCTAAAAAAATATGTGCAAGCAGTCTGTTTTGAAAACAGCCCGAAGGTAAAATTAATTCTCCACCAACTAGATGCAGTTCTATGAATGTGGGTTTTCATGCTTTCAATGAATGTTAAGTTTTGCCATTTCAATGAATGAGTTTCAAGGGCAGACAAGTTTACTGCTCATGCTAAGTCTGTTTTCATTGTGAGACTGTACTGTTTGTTTAGCAAATGGTTATCTGTGTTTGTGCTACTTTATTTTAATATCTGTAATAATTGTAGAAGCAAATAATAGAACATACTCATGGTAACTGGTGAGATAACCAAATAATGTAACACTGGAATAGCTGGGGGGGGGGGGGCTGCTGCAGGAAGGGCTGCTCTGGGGTGGCGGTCTATTACCCTTCCTAGAACCCTATTTGACCATGATCTGGCTCTGGTATTTCAAGTAGAAAATACTTATGCAAAGGTAGTTGCAGTTTAACTACATTACAAGGTATCTTTTTCTTCCTATGCATTTAAATAATTTAAGGAAATTACTAGAGTGGCTTTCTTAGGGAATGACCCAGTGAATATGGCTCACATAGGGGTGTTTCATGAGTGTGGTATAGGTGGAGCTTAAGGGGCGCCGGAGCACTACTATAAGAGGCTGAGATACTCACTCAACTAAAAGCTTATTACACTAACTCAGATCAACTTTCTCCTGACTCATGGACAGCCTTATTCACTGCCCATTATTGCATTTTTACTTTAAACCAAAGCTAAATAGCACTCAAACTGCTATAAAAAAATCAGCTGATTTAGCTGAATTTTCTTCAGATTGTGATAAGAAGGCTGCCAGTTCCTGCTTGCACCTGTCTTTTCCCTTTCTTACTCCTTAAGATGTTACATCAAGAATGCTGTCCTCATACACACATGACCTCTATGAAAATATATCTATGCTCTAAAAATCTAACACCCAAAGAACACTTAATTTAAATAAATTACCCTTTTTTTTCTATCCTAGTGAAATAAACTTTAATAAATTAGTTCTTGCTATTTGGGATCATCTGGCAGACATATAAGATGGCAGTGAGTTTGCTCATTTTTGAATAAGATTGCTTAGTCACCTTAAAAAATATGGATTGGTAATCAGTCTGCAAATGATATTTTAGTGAGCCTTGATACCACAAAACAAATTCAATGAAATCCATTTTCAGTGAAATAGAGACAGTTTTTTGCAGTGGGGCTTGCCCTCTCTGAACCACCATTTGGGGAATCCCCCAAGACCCCCATGTTCCCCAGCATATATGCTCTAACTCCACAGTCATACAACAGTGGAGAAAAGTGCAGACTCCATGTTCACTTAAAGCTGTTTGCAATGAATTTATTTTGCCATACTAGGAGTCATAGAAAGATTTCTTAAACAGCTTTCACTTTCCAAAATGGTTTCACTTCATAAACACGAATTGCTGAAATATCAAATTTCAGAAATTCGTGTCCATGAAGTCGAAACTTCAGAATAACTAAAGTGCATAAGCGCAAATAGGACTATATAGAATTTGTGCTTATGCATGTACGTTATGCTGCAGAAGTGTTTGGCTGGCATGGTGTCTGCAGTTTAAGGTGATTGAGTGTGCGTGAGTGTTTTTCTAACATGTATGAGTGGGTTATGGTAGGGAGGTGGAGGTATGATTGTGTATGTTGGCTGTGTATGATTATTTTTTTCTTTACTGTTTGTGTGAGCTCGGAGTTAGTATATATATATATATATATATATATATATATATATATATATATATATATATATATATATATATATATATATTAGTAGGGGATGTGGGGGGGTGCAGGGGGGCTTGCCCCATTGCATTTGTGTACTGTAGGTGTGTGTCTATGTGGTGTTTTATTGTATTTAATTGTTTTGTGGTGTGGGTATTATGGTTTGTGTGCTGTGTGCTGTATTGTGTATGTTCAATTGTTTTGGTTTCATGATTGTAAAGTGTTAGTGTTGTGATGGTTTCGGCTTTATACTGTCGAAATGCTGAAATTCGATATTTCAGCATTTTGGCAATATGAAGTGAAACCTCCAAAACATACTTATGTCTGGCATGATTTTCAGGATGAAAAATCAAACATGACAATTTAATGTACAAACTGGCTAAAGACATATGCCAACCCCTTTATAAATTTAATTGTAAAACTACAAATAAGCTTGGTCCATCTCTGAATGCTTTTAATGCTGCTTTAAGAACACTGTAATTAAAGTGCGGCTGTGTAAGTTAGTAGAAGTTCGAATAAATCACTGTTGGAGTAGCCATAACAATACAGGATATTATGCCAGGGATTAAATGTCCAGCCAGTCTAAAAAGCTATGGGCTCCTTACTTGTACGCACATTTGAATAGAGGGAAGTAACACTGTTTTGTCTTTTGAGTCCTCTTTTTAGGATCCTCTTGCTTTAAGGTCTTCAGAGGGGCATCTGAAGGCCTGATGTTCACCAAAGATCCAACAGGATCACAAAGACTTGAAGAAAGGGCAAAAACCCTTAAATTATGTAATGGTTGATATAATGAACTTTGACTATCACATAATTCAATAAAGTGAATCAGTGACAAAAACACAAGTCATTCAGCATGCAATAAAATGCTTGCTGTGATAACTCGTACAGCACACACACACACACACACACACACACACACACACACACACACACACACACACATATATATATATCTAATCAATGAACTTCGTGACAATAAAAGCATTCAATAAAATAGTAAATAGACAATAAAAGAATTTTATTTATATATATATAAATATATATATATAAATATATATATATATATATATATATATATATATATATATATATATATATATATTTGTTATGTTCAGCACTGCTAAATGAATTAGCTTGCATGCTGAATGCAACAGTCACTAGTATGAAAATAACTGCATTACTAGAAACTAAAAGGATTAGAATATTTAAATGTCACCATAAGAATTTCCATATACTTGGGTAACTAAACTGGATCATGAATATGCAGCATAGCCAGCTACATTGTGATGTAATATGTGATGGTCTCAGGTGCATACACTGTACATCCATGAGTAGATTCAGCTCTGCATGGTATTTATGTAAATTAAAAAACTGTGTTTGCATCATAGGAGGATACCCTGCCATTTGTTATACAGTAGTCCATTTGGTTAGAGCAGCAGAGCACAGCCTTCATTTATTTCAGTACAGATGTCTTAACATGGATATTTTTAGAGGGACTATGTCAGTTAAAGAGGACAGGATGTTTTAGTTACCTTACCAAATGAAAGATTGTTGAAAACCAGTCAAATCAATCTGATTGTGTCATAGGAATACTGTTTTTTTTTCATTTTTTGTAAACTGGGTATACAAAGTGTTCTGACAGATTTGGAGGGGATAGGAGTAAAGGAAGTGAGGTCAGAGAAGGATGTAAAACAGCATTTGCAGCAATATAAGGAATGTGTTAGTAGATGGACAAAGAGATTGCCCCTGATTTTAGGTGTTTGTCTCTCATTACTTCTGTATATGATGCTGCATTTGTCTGAATTAAGGTGGAAAAGCTTTTAGCCATTTTTATGAAACAAAACTGAATTACATTTAGTTTCAGTTGTTTCTGATTTTGCAGAATACTAATTTTACATCATATTTATGGTGTCCCTCATAAAATTTGTGTTTTATGGCAAATTATTGACAACTACTGTCACTAAATACTGATAAACATTTGAGTTTCACACTACATATGATTTAAAAATGCATGTTAATGCAAATGTTGTTTTTGTACATTTCTAGGTATACAAGAGCAATATTTAAAATCTTTGCATGACTTTGGGCATTTGCCCCATATTCTTTGGCTTTTCTTCCTGATTTTTGTGTTAAGAGGTTAAGATGCATTATTTTTATCACAATCAGATATGGTGCTGGGAGGAATATGGAAAATGTGGGCTACTGTGTGTTTGTGTCAAACAAGTTTTCCTTACTGTGTTCATAAGTATCTTTTCACAATTAGAATTCCATGATGTACACTAAACAGTGAGTCTATAACTATCAAGTACGGGGGACTTCAACAATGGAGCTATAACCACTGAGTGCAGTGGGCTTCAACAATGGGGCTATAACTATGAAGTACAGGGGGCTTCAACCATGGGGCTATAACTGCCAAGTACAGCAGGCTTAAACAATGGGAATTTAATTATTAAGTACAGAGGGCTTCAGTACTAGTGCTATAACTACCAAGTACATGGGGCTTCAACAATGGGGCTATAACTACCAAGTACAGGGCACTTCAACAATGGAGATATAATTACCAAGTACAGTGGGGCCTTATCAATGGGGCTATAACTATCAAGTGCAGGGGATGTCCGTAGAAGAGAATGGCTGGCTGTGGTTGTCACAATTAAGTTCAACAGTTATTAGTCTGATTTTACAAGACTAATGTGCATTTGTGTGAAATAAAGGTGGCATACTTATAGCTATTACTTTGGTGAAACAAAACTGAGGTTTATGACTGAGCTGCTCATGATTTTACATAATACCCCTGATTTTTATATTTGGTCTGTTTCTCACATTTGTGGTGTTCTAGTAAATCATTGAGGGCTGCAGTCATTAATAATAGCAGACATTTAAGTTTCAGGCTTCATTTCCTTCAGAAAATGCATGTTAATGTGATAACTGTTATTCTAGTAGATTTCTAGGTGTAGAAGAAGAATATTTTTAATCTGTCCCTGATTTTGGACTTTTATTTATCATTATTTTTTGGCTTTTTCCTTGACCTTTGTGATAAGAGGTATTATTTTTTATCACAATAAAATGAGCTGTAGTTGTTACGTCTATGCTGGCATTGGAGCTCTCTGTGGGTGAAAGTACCTGGCACTCTTTTCATTTGCTTAATTTAAACAGTCTGGTTTTACAGGACTACTGTACATTTATGTGAAATAGTTTAGAATACCTGGGCTACTCTGTGTTTGTATGAAACAAATTTGAAATATTGTTTGCCCCTAATTACTATTAATTACTATTTGTTTTTACAATAATCAGATATCTATGCATGCATCACATAATTGCTTCTGTTTTTCCACTCCATATACCTAACTTCCTATTACACCTAATATGATATATGCTACAGTTTTAGGAACCTCTTAATGTTGACTGAACTTGTATACTTATTTGATGTTTAACTATGTTTAACTATTTCTGTATATATGTATATATATATATATATATATATATATATATATATATATATATATATATACATATATCTTGTTGTTTCATATTGCTTATGCTGTTTTTTTCATATTTTTTAATTGTTTACTTACTGTGGAGCTTTTGTCCCCGGGCCTCTGTTGAAAATGGACCTGTTTCCAGTCAGACCATCCAGGTAAACAAATGTAAAATAAAAATCAAAAATAAATATCTAAGGCATACAGTCATCAAGGGGACAATCATTCCTGTGTAAGTGGGCAGAGTGCATGAGAATGAGTGACCTAACTGTCATAATCAAGTTATGCAGCCAATGGATCGTGATCAGGTTAAGCTGTATTTAGTCTAGCTTCATGGGTTACAGAGCATTTGTGTAAAGCAAGAGGGACTACTTTACTGTCACTATTTTTATCACAATTGGACATTTGAGGTGTAATGTCAAGTGGCTGTAACTGATGGATATGGACATTGGTGGAATGTAATGATATCAATATGCGTGGTCTTTTGTGGTTGAAATGTTATTATGTTGTTATGGGTAAATGTGTTATTTTTAGTAAATTTTGTTTCAGTTTTTGATGAAATAATGATCAGTTTTATACATTTAAAACATATACCCACATTTTCCTTTATTAAACAGTTAATGTAATTCAAAACAATCTGGTAGGTAAGTATACATTTAAAAATAGTAACGTGAACCCAGTAGAACATGTGCATTTTTGAGTGTGTGTGTGTGTGTGTGTGTGTGTGTGTGTGTGTGTGTGTGTGTGTGTGTGTGTGTGTGTGCTGGGGGGCTCAGTTTGAATACCACCCAGAGATCAAGACATACTTAATCCTTCACTGCTTCCTCTGTCCATTTTAAATAAATGATTATTGTGTAATGCCATAACTTTTTAATTATGTGACAATTTATTATAACATTTTAAAAGGTAGCCATTTTAAGTAGAATTCTGACAAACTGCTTTTTTTCTGTTACACTATTCAACCTGTAAATGCCGTACAGCTATTTTTGTAAATCACATTTTTGAACTGAATTGCAAATATTTATTGCCATAGTTCAAAGGACATGTTCCACAGTGAGTGCTTTAAAATATTTTATCAAAAGATTGTATTTTGGCAGAGTGATGGTGATTTGCTGAAAACAAAGTTAAAAGTCTGATGCACAGTTTAAGTGACTGCTGTTTAACTTTACAATATTTTGTTTGATAATTTCAATAAAATCATTTTATGGATTCTTTCAAATCTTGCATGCCCTAGCACCATTTCATTCAGAAATGTCATTCTGCAGTCATTTTTGGAAATCATATTTCTGGATCAAGTTGTACAAATTCAGTGACTTAGCTCAGATGGTAGTAGTGTAGAAACTGTAAGATCAAAATATAGGCTTCCTATTGTATTATATGTTCCAAAGTCATCATGATTGTTAACTCATCAAAACAATTAGTTATTAAGTATGCTTCTCTCAAAATTGAAATTCTGGTATCGGTATTTTTCATATATCTGCGTCTACACCCCTTAACTTATATAAACAAATGGCAGATCACTCAACAATTGAGAAAAAACTAAAAATTAAAAACAGCATTTTGGAGTGTTATAGCTACAATAACATCAGTCGATTACAAGACAGGTTTCTGAAAATATGAGCTAAATATTAACAGACTCTGCCCTGTTTTCACTGCTGTAATATATGAGTAATCACGTCTAATGCACAATGTAGTCAGTCAATGTACTATACTGCATAGCAAGGATGTAGTATTGTATGCATCAGTTTTAATCTTTATTGTGTCTATTGTAGCCCATAGTTGTGGACCAAACATCACCTCTTTGCCAGTGGTGCAGTATATATTGCATCTGCCTTTGCCTCACATAGTGTTATCTTAAATGGTTTCCACCAGCAACTTCTCAACCTGCACCAACTCCACAGCTGTTTTCTGTCTGCCTGGTCCTGTGCTGTAGGTCCCAGGAGCATACTGCAGCACACTACCAGAGGAATCTAAACACATGCTCAATGATTTTGTGGGTATGCACAGTTGTATGTCTTTCAGACATGTTCTGTGAGTAGTGTGATGGTATCATAAGAAATGACAGCAGGTCATATCCAGCAATGCCAACAAGATGCCCCAAGAGGAAGTCACTCCATGTATATCACTGTTATAGGTCTGACTTATGCCAAGTGTGTGAATTATTGGAAATGTCTGGATGGTGCACAGATGGATTGTATATATAGCTCCTTGTGTGCTACACATCAGTTGGCAATTGATGCACTGGAAACCATTTCAGCTGATATACTAGTGATCACATGGACCAGTCAGGGTCTTGAGGGCAATGTGGGTGAGCTCTATGGTACATAGAATCTCAGTGAAATGAGCTATTTTGCAGAATTCCCACATTTTATTTTTTTCTCTTCTCTGTAGTCCATGGGACATGTGTTCCTTTACATATTGCAGCATAACATAAAGAATCTGGTGCAGTATTCACAATTCAGATGCCTGTGATATACCCACTTTGTCTTTAGATGGTTCCTAGAAGGTTTTTGTAGCAAGGATGGTCAGTGCTACAAATACCTCAGTGTCCACAATCAACAATATTCCATGCATGTTACTAGATTGTATGTGAGGGCAGTATACGCCTACCAACTCCCATATGGCATGTATAGAATTTGACTATGTCCCTATCATGATTGCGATAATATGTTAAGTGCAGTTGGCTCCATCTGTGTGGTAGATGACAATGATGTGAACCATCCTGGACATTGGCTGTGATAATAGTCCTTAATATTTTGTCTTTTCACATTTCATATAAATTATAATGTTAGGTTCTGTATCTTCATCAACCATTTAGTAGTATGAGGTGCATCTTTCTTATTTTACATTTTTGTGAGTTATTCATTCACTTTTAATTCGACTGGTTAAGTTTGTCTACTTATTTATGAAAGAAGTTGTACTTTAGTTGCTGTGCAAATAGCTTTTAGTCTAACGGTGCAATCCCCTCACCAAGTCTTGATTGGCATGCAGCCTATTATATCTTGCATAATTCTATTGATTCTCACTTATAATTTTAAATGAAGGCAGAGGCTACTAAAATAAGTGTCTCCCTAACAATGTTGTTTGCCCCTGTTCCTCATATTATTCAGTTCAAAAGAGACTATAATGTCCTCATGGTCTGATGAAGGGTAGAAGAGACCATTATGTCCATTATCGCATGCAGTAGATTCAATAAAGTGAAATCTAACCTGCTTCTGGAGGTCCCATTAGGAGCTGAATAGGAATTTTCAGGTTCAGTGCTCTTTATTGCTCTCCAGACATAAACTAAACCTAATGATTGCATATTATGATAATGACATTTTGGTCTTTGATTTGGTTCTCTGAATTAACATAATTTTAAGATCTATTGTACCTTCATAAGCCAAACAATCCCACAGATGCCAGAACCAGGGACTGAAATCTACTTTAGTAGATTAATAAAGTGGAGACTGGAGGTGCTTTATCATTACTCATCACCTCTCCTGTTTCTAGAATAAAGTCTCACTGCAAATAAAGAAGTGTGTGTGGTACACTATCTTTTTTCAAATGGGATGTGGAACATTGGATGGGTACTCATAAATTTACCCCTAGGGTTGAATGGCTTAACCACCACTAAGAGGGGAGGTACAGTCTAGGGTGGGAAATGGTGAGGCATAATGGTTGCAGTAATGATTTACCATGAATTTTCCTATGACGCTTATGAGTAAGTGAAGGATGGAATAGATTATGACATTAAAGACGACACCATTCAAGACACAGGGATTGTTTTTTATCAAACCTTATTATCTCATTGAAGAAGAAGAACAAAAATAGGTAAAACAGAATGGTAAATCATAATTAGGATTATAGATATTCACAAGAATGATGCCACTTTGTGTTTTAATTTTAACTGACATCCTTCTCTTTCCTTTGTCTTTTCAGGATTCAGTACCTTCAAATTTAAAATTCTCTGCACAAAGACAATATCCCCTTTCTTAGAAAACCTAGCAAAGTTATACACAGTTCATCATACAAGTTCCTGAAGCATGGATCTTGTTTATTTGGGCTTCTTGAACTAAAATAACATCTGTTATTAACCTTCTTAAGTAGGAATTTAATTTTGAATGTAACTCTCTGCCATTTGGAGTCACTGCATCAGTGGAAGACACTCTGCTAACAGCAGAGTACTTAATACACAAACGGGTTACTGCTTTGCAATGAGTATAAGATAAGTTTATTAACAACAAAAACTAGACACAGCAAAACCGATGCTTCCTGGCAACTGCACATACTTTATCTCTTTTAAGTATGCCACACTGATGGCTTAACAGAAGAGCACCAATGCATCTAAGAAAAATAGTCAGTAGAGAATGTGGTGGTTGGCTGAGCTAAATGGCCTTAGTGCTGTTGTACCAGATAATCTACCAATCAAATAAATAAGCATTTTGCTATATGCTGAGAAGACATCTAAGCATCTGTAGGTGCCCAGGTAGGGGTGTGGGGGGGATGGGGAGCTAAGTATTATGCCAATTAATGCATATAGAAAGTAATGTTTTAAGGTGGTGTCCTATTTATTTATTTATTATTCCAACTCAATACCTTTTCCTTGTTGGTCATGTTCCCTGAAAAAAAGTGATGAACAGCTTTGGACGATAACAAGTTTCTTGACGGAATTCAGGTTTATCCTTTTCATCAAGTCATACATTCCTTCCTACTTATTAAGGTGTAGTAGCTTGCTTATTAGGACTTAGTAGTTTGATAGTAGCTTGAATTTGATACTTGCTGTAACGTTAAGCAGCTGCTTGTTAACTTCTTTCCTCTGGAGATTCACTGGATCTCTTATTATGTTAGGCAAGCTGTCTGCACTGGTCAGGGTGGTGACAGGTTCACACGAGTTAAGTCAGGAGAACTGCACTGAATTTCCTTGAGCCAGTGGGAGCCTTAATTTTGTTTACTGCTTGCAGTTTCATTAGGTAGTTGCTTAAAGCACTGTTGTCTTGCATGGCTAGGTTGTCTACAGACTTTTGTTCTGAAGAAAGCATATCACAGTTTCCAAAGAGCAACAACAACAACAACAACAAAAAAGAAAGAACGCTTTTCCATTGTTCCATTTAACATGAACTGTGTACTAATGGACAGCAGGGATCTTATTTTGAAAACACCTTGCCATCACACTGGTTGAGAAGTCTTGGAAAAGCTTTACTTTTTAGTTCATCAACACAACCTCTTTTCCTCTTTTACATGATCATTTCTTTGTCCATGTAATTCTGTACTTTAAAAATGTTTTGAATTTTTGGCTATGAGTGTGCTAAAGCTTTCAGAATACGATGTGCAGGTTTGATTTGCATGGAATGCAATAGGTCCATGGCCATTTGTCAAGGGTTTGTGAAGAGATTCAGAAAACATCTTCAGGTTCTGCACCCTCTTTTAAACCATTTAAGTAAACCTCTTTCAATGCTGCCTATATTCTAAATCGTGGATAGTATGTTGCATTAATGCAATCATCACTTGCAAATTGCTGGCATATAATTACATCTCTTGGATCAGGGATTAGTTCATAGTTATGTCTACTATTCCAAAACATCTGCTTTGGCTAGACATTGCCAAATATCAGCTTAATTTGTTGTTGGAAATGCATTATGTATAATTGCATCTATCCAGGCATAGTTCTGTGATGCTGTGAGGTTGTCAAAATAGTCTTCTAGTAAAGCTGGCTGTATAGAGTCAGTGGTCTCTGTTTCATGGCTGCTGTTCCCCATTTGTCCCCGATCTATCAAGTTGTAGGGTTAATACAATTTTGCATTTTGACCATTTTCTCTACTTTATTTTTCCTCAGCTGATGATTAGTTTGGTTTAAAAAATTATTATTTCAAACTATAACTATAGTTTATGCCATTTAAAGTCCATCTTAATGGACTGACTTCCCTAAGGCATGAATAACACAGGATTTAGGCTTGCTCTACCCCATAGCAGTTTATTTGAGCTGTGTATAATGGAGTCTATTGATGCCCCCTGACTTTCTCTTGCCTGTCAGATATTATCTATAGCTATATCTATAGCTTTATCTATATCTACAGCTACATCTATATTTGTCTCTATAGCTCTATATATAGATCTATATCTATCTCTAACTCTATATCTATATCTGCTTCTACATTTATAACTATATCTATATCTATACCTACGTCTATATTTATATCTGTCTCTAGCTCTATATCTATATCTGTATCTATATCTAATCAATATCTATGTCTACATCTATATCTATATCACTATCTCTCTCTCTCTCTCGCTCTCTCTCTCTATATATATATATATATATATATATATATATATATCTGCTTCTATAGCTACATCTACAGCTATAACTATATTTATATCTAAATCTACATTTATATCTATATCTGTATCTACATCTACATCTATATTTATCTCTAGCTGTATATCTATACCTGTAACTATACCTAACCTATATCTACATCTATATCGACATCTATATCTATGTCTACATCTTCATCTACATTTATATCTATATCTATATTTATAATACATCTACATTTATATCTATATCTGTCTCTATATTTATATCTAATCTATATCTATATCTACATCTACAGCTAATCTATCTCTATATCTACATCTACATTTATATATCTATATCTACATCTCTCTCTCTCTCTCTCTCTCTATATATATATATAATATATATATCTATATATCTATATATATATATATATATATATATATATATATATATATATATATATATATATATATGTATCTATCTATCTAAGCACTCAACAAATAAACCCCACAATCCCTGCTACTTTTATACCTAACTCACACTATAGTAGGAAAAGTGGAAATTTCCTGATCCCCATTGGACTGATTTCAGTGTAAGAAAACCAATAGGTTCGGCACATTGATTTTTGATCAGTTGTACTTACTTTCGCACATATCAAAGAAAGAAAAGTGGAACGCATACACACACACACACACACACACACACACACACACACACACACACACACACGTTTAAGGAAGTTAATGACTTACTGACTTCTAATGGTAGGAGAAAGCTTATCAGATGATCTTGTATGTTTTTAGTGTAAATAGACATTTTTTATGTTACTGATTTTTATTTTAGTATAAAATTTCTCAGTCATGTGCAAACTTCTCCTTGCTGGGTGTTTCAGGCATACATTTTGAAATAGAACTGGATCAGTCATTACCTTACAAATCAGATGAGGGCACTTTTAAGTAACATATGAGAAAGCGAATGTAAAGATTTTAAGAATAATTTAAGTTTTCCAGCGCTGTATTTTTTATAAGAAGGAACTATACATTTTCAACCTGGTTCATGTGGATTGTTTAAAGGTTGAAAATGCAGGAATGTGTTCAATAGTGAGTTAGATTAGTGAGGTAGAAAGTGGCACAACAATCTGATGATGGGACATTCCCTTTAGAATTAGGTCATCTGCTGACTATGATTTTCTGTGTTTGTTTAGACACATCCTGGTCAAAGATTAAATTGTCTATATTTTAACAGTGTTACAAGTTTTATGAATTGACTATTTCTAACTTATGTATTTCTTGCTGCCTATCACGGCACTACATTTTCTGACATTAAATCAAAGGTCATTATCAGTTCATCTGGTGTTTTTTTTAGAATGTATTGGAGAATTTCTACATTCCTTTTAGACATAATTTTGTTTTCTAGTTTGCATTTCTGAGAATGTCTGGCAATCCATGGCCCCCTGCTAGTTTTATGAATAAAAAGAATAGCCAAAAAAAAAAAAGTGACTCAGAATCTGGAGCTTGGTGGGATACCTCTAGTACCTCCTCCATGGCTAGAGAGGTCATAAGCCACAATGACACAAGACACAAAAGTGCCCGCAGAAAACCTATACAGACTCAATGAAAACATGCACACTCCATGTGGTCAGTGACTACATGGAAATCCTGACTCCTAGACCCTGAAGATATAAAGAAAGGATCTTGACCACTAAGTCACAGTCTCCTACCTTAACTTGCTGTGCCCTGTTGCTTAACTAGTGTTTCATCTAATGAATTATGTACAAATCAATACTTAGTGCTATAAATGTGCCATTTACTCATTTATGTGGAATAGCATAAAATTAACTTAGTAAGGTCAAAGTATACATCATGCATTTTTAGCCCATTGTCAAGTACTGCAGCTGCCTTGTCCAGGAATGCCACAAGATTCAGAATGAAACAACTCTTCTTAACAAGCCCATATGTCCCATTTTTAAAGACACTAACGTCAGACCCTGTCAAGAGCTTTTCAAGAATATGAGCATTAGCTGTAGATAACTATCACTGCTGATGTGACACCACTACTCCATAAGCAAAAAATGGGAAAAGGGGTTGTAGATGGATGGATTGGTCAGGTTGTTAGGTCTAAAATTGCTTAGTCTGTTATGACCTAATGTATCCTTTGTGAATTACTGCTATTACCATAGCCTGTTGCCTCAGGTTAGGGATTAATGCCAATATTTTGTTTAATTTGTCTTATAGGGCTAATTAGGTTCTTGTCAAGTCTTTGAAGAAAATCACCATGTATGTTACATTGCCATGGAACTTGAGTTTTTATTTTTAGCTGTGGAAGCAGTTATCGTGTTTGTAGTTACATAAAGGATGTTTATTCTTTTCTCTAAAACACTGTTGACATATTTCTTTGTTTTCCACTACTGTTAAGATATTTATTTTACAAGTGGCTTATTTCCTCTACTTTTGATAAAGGATACTCATTGTTTAGAGGGAAGCTCATGGAGGGTAATTACTGAACCTTAAGTTTTACAGGGACTCAAATTCTGCATTATGTGATCTTTCACCAGCTCCAGCAAATTCTTCTGACTTCTGGGAATGAATGACATTTCACTTCCTGTGAAATCTTAAAAACTGGTAGCAGGTGCTCCAAGAAGATGACCTAAGTTCTAAATGAAGATAAAGATTTCAGAAAAGACTCATGGGGAGTTATGTTAGAGGGGAACAAAATAGACCATAGAGGTTTCATTGTTTTTCCTTGCATTTTATGAGATTTTGTTGAGGGTTTGGCTAATCTTGGGCCTGCTTATCATCCTTCTGAACTATTACCAGTTTGACTTTGGCTAACTATGATTATCTGTTTAGGTACTGAAATCTTAAATACTGTTGCCTTTTTGTAGAAGGGACATGTATAAACTGGACTTGAGGTATTATTCTGAGGTAATGAAGTATAAGCGTGCACCTGTTCTATCTGAAGAGTAATATGGTTTTAATATTGTTCATGACATCAATAGTATCATGCAAATTACAAAGCACCCCCCCAAGGGAAACCTGTTGCCCTCAGGAGGGCAAGCAGGTTTAGCAGGGGAAATATTTATAAGATATCCAACCAATTTTTAAGATTCTATTTAAAGCTAGCTAGGATAGCAGTCTGTATCAGATATGTATATGTAATTTATTCCAGATAGGCTCATAGGTAAATACTAGGTAGTCTATCTGCAGGCTATGATATGCTTAACCAATAACTAGACAGTGACCAAAGGTGATAATCAAACCCTCTACCTTGTATTTGTGAGGAAAACACGTTAAACATTATGCCAACCCCAGTCCCAGAGACGGAGGTATGCAATGGGAGATTAATCTGCCCTACCGATGGTTATATTTATTTTTTGCAAAAGATTTAATCCTTTGTATGGGTATTTGTAGAATCATTACTTTTGTGCAAGAGAAGGAGATGTAGGAGGTCCTTTGTGGCAGGAAAAGCAAGATATAGGTCATTTTGTAGGTGGGTATAAGAGCTAGACTACAGGGGATAGAGTTTTGAATGTATCTTGGTAGCTTAGGTTCTTATAGACCAGCGACATTTTTCATCAAAAACTGCTCATGTCTTTATGGTTGCGTGAGGTGTTTGGATAGGTGCATGTTAGAAGAGATTTTGTATTCTACAACTGGTTCTATGGTCTGTATATAGAAAAATGACAAATTCTTTAGACAAAGAGAAGATGCCTTTGGGTATTAGTTTAGACCAAAGGATTTCCTCACCACTGTTGTGACAGGGTGGTGAAACAATAAGGAGTTGTCTATGAAAGCACCAAGTTCTCATGATGACTGAATCCACAAGGAGAAGAGCATTATTTATTCTGTGTGTGTTCGCAAACCTATGTTTGCCAAATGTGAACTATTGCAATTTTTTGCATTTAATTTGAACCTGTTATCTTTATACCTGTGAACTGCATGGCTTAGGTCGAGGTATGGAAAGGTGAGTGAACTACAAAGCCTGACTTATTTCATTAGCAAACTCAATTAGTCAAAGTTTCAGTTTTGTAGTTTGCTGTTAGTTCTTGAATTCACAGCCATTGTATAAACAGGCTTGTTTTTTATTTCAAAGCTAGCACTCAGTGGTAGTAGCCTATCGTTTACTCCATATTTTCCACAATAAAGGGGGCATGGCAGTCCATTAAGCAGGTAATTATCAAGTACAGTTAGCATTTTCTCTACTAATGTCACATGGCAGCTGTGTACAATGTAGTGTCCTATTGTTTCTCAAATGCTTCTGGGAAGACTAGCTTATTGTATTGTAGTTCATACATTTGTTAACGAGAATAGCTCACTGAACATCTTTTCAGGGGTTACCTGGGAGCACTGTTTGGTTATGTGACTTGCTCAGAGTCGTACAGAACACAAACGAATGTGAAAGGAATCAAACACCCTACCAGGGCTAAAAGAAGTGCCTCTTGAATCTTAATCATCTCCACCAGTTGCCAGACCAATTACTGTAGTCTGGCCTGTATCAGTATTATGCCATGTAGTTTGAGAGAGTGTCAGCAGCTCTACAAATGGTAGGTACAAACATGCTGTGCATGATGGGAAATAAAAAAAGATAGGTGGTGTTGCATGGAAGTTGTTTTGATATGTCAAACAGGGTGCTGCCTGGGATTCTCAGTGGAGTAATTAAAAAGATGGAAAGATAAGGCTAGGGTAATAATGCGATTTGCATTCTTTACATACATGATTGGAAGAGTAAACCTTTGTAAGTCTACATTAAACAGTCTCAGCAGGGCACCTATTATTGTGTACACAAATTCCTAAATGTTGAGCTATTTTATTCCCATTAATCATCAAGTAGACATTGTATCTCATCCTTTCTCAGTTCATAATACCCAACTTAGTAATTATTGCTCATTCATCAATATTCACTAGTGATGTGATGCCTATTTTAAATTAATTGCATATATTGTAATCCATATTTTTCCAGCTAATAATAAATTACTTATTTAAAGGTTAAAGAGAAAAGACCCCCAAAAAGTTTCCATAATATAATATTTAAAGGTTCCATGCCATCCATTCAATTGCATTACTTAGTGTTTGTTGTTCATTGACTCCCATACCCTCTGCAAAAGCTTCATATCCAAACACAGGGGATTTTATTTAATGATACATGGTCGAATGGTTCACTCTGGAAAAAGGTCTGTGACATATCAAAGTTTTTACTGTTATTCAAAGTTCTTCATCCATAGTCAAGGACACATCATTGTAGAAAAAAATAATTAAAATGGTTGTGATTCACGTGCCTCTAGGCATGCTGATATGGGAACTTTGCTGCTGAATTCTGCACTCACTGCCAACTGCAGAATGTTGTGTTCAATAGCCCAAGGTGAACGGTGTTCTGATAATCAAGGCAAGATATAATTACTGTCTGCTTAACAATGGCACTGCTCATGTTTGAAGATGACAGGATGTTTGCCTGCTAATTGATGATAAATGCATTAACTACTAATGCTTTTATATTGGGACTTTGAGTGCTTCCTTTTCAGTTTTTTTTTTCATTCAGTGTCCATTCTTGCTTCAGACTCAGCAAGTCAAATTTTCCTGGAGTTCTTTACTCCGCTACTGTTTGTTACTGTACCTTGCAATTATTTGCTGCAATGTTTAACACTGTGTGCAATGATGCCAGTGTATTTTTTTTTTATTTTTGAGCTGTAATTTGTTCTAGTTTACTACTGATTAGCTATGCTGTAGCACTCATCTGGCATTGTAGAACCTTGTGTTCAGTATTTCACAGATAGTACAGATATCTGTTGCTAATATTTTGGGACATTTCTTTGAAAGGAGAAAATTGATATGATGGAGAAGTCAGGGTACTATAAAAATTATTAATAAAGTAAGTGTTTTTTGTTAGGAAAGGCTGATCATTCACATCCTCACCTTAATAGGCTAAAACTCCATCCTATAACCCCTGCCAACAGAACATGCTGGTAAGGGAAGGAGTAGAAGGCTTTAAATGGTATGAAAGACTATTGAAAAGATGCTGGCTGGGTATAAAAGAATTTGCCCAATCTCCTATATATCTGGTCAGTTTAACTTCATTTGCTTCTTTTTTATATTATGACAGCATGTTTTTAAATAACCTCTGTACTGGATTACAGCTTTGATAGGTCTGATCACTTGCTCCACAACATAAAGCAGCCCTCAGTCCATCCCAATCAGCTTTACTCTAGCTGTAAACCCCTTCATGATTCTATATTATTTGAAAACAACCATTTCTGCATTAGCAATACATAAAGGGGGCATCACAAACATTTATCAGCTCCGGAGATGTTCTTTTGATTCCAAGACTTCTTTCTATAATGCGAGTCTCCATACTAGAAAAGTCAGTCTTTGCTAAGGCATACAGCAGACTGAGCAAAGATGTGTACTGTAGGAACTCCTTGTTTTATCATCCAGTATGATTATTTAATATTCGTTTTTGAAGATTCGTACTGTGCCTCTCTCTCTGTCTCTCATTCTCTCTATCTGAAAAAATAATAATAAATAAAATAAAAAGTAAATCCACAAAGCCACTGGTGAAACTGAAAACATATTATTAAAAATGACAAGACTGAGCACTTCCTTCTCTTACAAATAATACAATGAAGACTTTTTTTCCAGAATTAAATAAGTTAATTAAATACAGTTCAAATAATACCTTTAAGCTGAGGCCCTCAAGACAAAAGAATAGATAAGTATTGGAACATTTTTTTACAAACTCATTTTTTTATCATTTTTTGCCTTGCACTTTCATTTAGATGCCAGCTAATTAATTCTTACAGTTGTCTGGATTTTGTTCTTGGTTAATTTTAAGTAAGGATTAGTATTTTGTGTTGAATATTATTAGATTCCCTTACTACAAGCTGATAAAAATAGTCAAAATGTCATTGTAAATGCAAAACCATTACTGAAGACAAGACAACTGTGAAATAATTAGATTAGAACTACATTATGCATAGAAGTGTGTTTGTATGTCTTTATTTGTAGTAACAGCACTATTCCTTGAACATATACATTTAAATAAATGTTGGCAATGACTGGCTATTTTTAGTCACATGATGAATATTTAAGCTGCAGCTTTCCGTATGAATGTATAATTTCAAGATGCATAACATTAATGTGAAAGCTTATGGGTTTTAACTTCTGCTTTGAATAGAACGTATTTTTGTAATTCTTCCATGGTTTTCTATCTGGATGTCTGCTAATCTTGGAGTGGAGTCAGGTGTCGTGATTGTTACAGACTGTAGGAAATATGCAGCTTAACTGGGTCTCATTTATTGATTGCTTGCTGACCTTATTTACCCAGACATGGCTGTGGTGCTCATTTGATGTTCTTAAGAGTTTGTAATGGTGGTTTGGTATAGCTGCATTTTACCATGTTTCCTGGGGGTTGTTTCCACCATTTGGGTATGATAACTTCTCAGTTTCTGATCTTGTAGAGTATGCCTCAGTTTCCATGTTCCTTTTACAAAATACATACTACAGCCATAGATGCAGTATTATGATCTTTGCCTGCCTCAGTTTCCATGTTCCTTTTACAAAATACATACTACAGCCATAGATGCAGTATTGGAAACAATACAACACTTTTTTGCCGCATATTCATAATGCTTGGATATTGTCAGGGGTTGCCCTCAGGAATTATCAGTGATACATATACAATTGCAGATAAATAGGTGTTATTTTCACTCTTTCTACTTTGTCCTTCTTTGAACCTTTTTTTAATCCTAATACTTTGCTGCATAGAAGCTGCACTGTGTATTAAACTTACTAGGAACATACTTTAATGTATATTTTGTGGCAAAATAGGCATTGAATGACATGTTGGACCCAATCCTAGTAGACTTTCTCAGTGCAAATGACCCCTTACACTAAGAGCAGGTACTTTGTAATCTAGGCCCCAATGTAAGCCTTTTTATTGATAGGCCTCATAATCAAAGTAAGTCACTTACACTGAGAGCAAGTATTTCAGAATCAGGGCAGACTTACATTGAGAGCTACTCTTTTCGAATCTGGTTTGCTGATTCACTACTATTGTTGATATTGAACTCACCATTCCATACTTCTCAGCTCTATTAACACTCTGCCTATTAACAATAAATCAACTTTCTTATTTTTTCTTGACCTATGCTGTCACTGTACTCATCTGAATAGGATGTCAATTTCCTATGCTTTTTTGCAATAATAAATTAGATGCCATAACCTTACAAAGACCCATTTTATCCTCACTAAAACAATAGAATATTTCATAAATTTGTACTTGTGATCTGGAATTCCATTCTCCCTACATTAGACATTGGACCAAGCTGACCCCCTTTCAATCAGCTTTACTATCTCATGTGAGTAGTTATTTGTAAAATAAATGCCATTATAAACCACTTTAATGACTCCTTTCTATTTACATCCTCATTACTTCATCTCAGATCCTCATCACCTCGTGTTTTCTTATTTGTTCCTTTTTTTCCTCACTCACATGAAATATATGTGTGTGTGTGTGTGTGTGTGTGTGTGTGTGTGTGTGTGTGTGTGTGTGTGTGTGTGTGTGTGTGTGTGTGTGTGTGTGTGTGTGTGTGTGTGTGTGTGTGTGTGTGTGTGTGTGTGCGTGGTGTGTGTGCATGTGTGAGTGTGTGTGTGTGTCTGTGTGAGTATCTCTGTGTGTCTGTGTGAGTATCTCTGTGTGTGTGTGTGTGTGTGTGTGTGTGTGTGTGTGTGTGTGTGTGTGTGTGTGTGTGTGTGTGTGTGTGTGTGTTTCAGTCTAACATTTAAAGTGGCAGATATTCCAAAAAATGTGGCTTTGGGGGTGTGAGTGTGTATGTGAAAGCATTTGCAGGTACAACTATCAGAAAATAGACAGTTCAACCTTTCCACTGAGGACGTAAAAATTCATCTGGAGTTAAAGAGACTTGATCTGGAGGCCAAATGTTTGGAAACAGAATCAGCAGAGAGACGTTGGCAGGAGAAACAAATGGAATTATAAGCAGCAGACAGACTGAGACATCTGGAAGCTGAAGAGAATAAGAGGCAGAGGCAACATGAAAAGGATATGCTGACTCTTTGCCAGGGTTATGGAGGTAAAGGGGAAGGGAGTAGCCAAACTCTAGAAGCAACAAAGGTCAGTAAATTTCTTCCGCAATTTACAGAAGGTGATCATTTTAACAGTTTTATTCATATGTTTGAAAATATATTTTAACAGTATAATGTTGACCAAGGGATCTGGGTACAGTTCCTGACCCCATTACTCCATGATAAAGCTGTACTTCCTAATTGTCTGGTACTGATTGCTTAAATTATAATACTGGTAAAATTGTCTATTAGAGTGCTTTAAGCTAACACCTGAAGTTTATAGAAAAAAAAATTGTGAGGGTAGACACAAGGCAGATGAAAGTGTATGTGAATATATTGCTGAGTTAAGCACTTACTTTCATAGATGGGTGAGTGGGTGTCAGGTCACCACTTTTGAAGGGCTGGCAGATCTTTTGGTGATGGAACAAGCTCTTACACTTTGCCTGAGGACATGAGAGTCTGGTTGGCAGATAGGCAATGCGATACCTCAGATGAGTTGGGGAAAAAGGGTGACCTATACCTAGCAAGCAAGGCATCACTGCACAGGAAATGGATACCCAGTGCTGCTCATGGGCCTAAGGCAATCGATGGTGGGCAGAGCCTAGACTGCCCCAGCAGAGTCTGCCAGTAGCAGAGGAAGCCACTAGTCCAAGTACATGTCCAGGACCAAGGGTTAAATGTTTTAAATGCAGCCAGTGGGGCCATGTAGCATACAGTTGTCCACAGAGGCAAGGTAGGGAACAAAAGGTGGGAGAGCCAGTAAGTGGGAATAACAGAATGCCAGCAATAATTTGTCTGGAGCCAACAAGGGTACCAAACTAGCACAAGAGGTTATATTCTATATTAGTAAATGGGAAATAGGCCACTGCTAATAGAGAAACAGCCTCTGACCTAACCATTGTGAAGCCTGCAATGGTTAAACAGGAGCATTGCTTGCTTGGGCAATCTGCTCCAGTTAGAGCTTTAGGAAAGGCCCCATTCCAAATACCTTTGGCTAGGGTTCACCTTGACTGGGGGGGTTAATTGGATACAAGCAAGTAGGTGTGTTTGAGGATATCCCTGCAGATGTCCTGATAGGGAATTATTTTGATAGTACAGTACCTTGTGTGAATGCAGTGACATGCAGTCAGGCTTGGAGACAAGCATGTGGGTCTGGTGGCCTGAATGGGACCCAGACAGACTGCAGAATTGAAGACAGGACTGGTGTGGTGGTTACTTCAGTGAGGGAGCTACCCTGTAACAGTGAGACTGAAGGTGAGCCACAGCTGCTTCTGGGTACTGATATTCCCTTGGACAGAGTAATTGCAAGGGCAGAGGTGAATAGTATTACCCAGACTGACAGTAAGGCACTGTTGTCAGAGGATTCAAGACTTCCTGTGGAAGGGGAGCTGGAAAGGGTTACAACAAGAGAGTTGAGACAGACACAGCTCTCAGACCCTACATTACAAGGCCTGAGGGAGGTAGCCAGTGAGGCACCTGATTGTCAATGGAAGGGTGAAATCTGTATACTGGGACAAAGGGTCACTGTAGAAAAAGTGAACCCCTGAGGGGAGGGCTAGAGGGTGAGAGAATACAGCAGTTGGTAGTGCCCAGAGCCTATCATCTGCCACTTCTAGCCATAACCCATAATATTCCTTTTGCAGGTCATATGGGCATAAAGCATATCATGAGATGTATTATGTAGAGATTTTATAGGCCTGGGATTTCTAGAGATGTAACAGGGTATTGCAGTATCTGCGAGCAGTGCCAAAAGGTAGGCAAAGCAGGGGACAAGTTCAAAGCTCCTTTTATGCCTTTGCCTGTGATTAATGAGCCATTTCAGAGGGTAGCTATGAATCTTGTGGGGCCTCTGAGTACCCCAAGTCCCACAAGGATGAAGTATATCCTATGGTAGTAGATTATCCTACAAGATACCCTGAAGTGGTGGCTCTATCATCCATTGAGGCAGAAACGTGGCAAATGCTTTGTTAAAGATTTTCAGCAGGGTAGGTTTCCCAAAAGAAATACTAACTGACAGAGGTGTAAATTTCATGTCAGACCTGCTTGCTTGTCTGTAGGAATTCTGTGGGGTAAAGCACCTAAAGACCACCCCTACCATCCCCAGGATAATGGTCTTGTTGAGAGGTTGAATTCCACACTCAAGACCATGCTACGGGCATTTACAGACCAGTTTAATAGACTAAATATTTGCCCCATCTATTGTTTGCTTACAGAGAGGTGCCTCAGGAATCCACAGGTTTTTCACCCTTTGTGTTGCTATATAGGCATAGGGAGAGGGGACCTCTAGATTTGATTCGAGATGAGTGGGAGGGTGAGTGTGAATCCCACAAGGAGTCTGTTGTGGCATGTGTTCTAAACCTCAGGACAAGGCTCAAGGAACTCAGGGGCTTGGCCCAGGAAAACCTGGCAGAAGCCCAACAGCAGAAAAAAGGTCTGGTATGACAGGAATGCTCGACCCAGAGAGTATGCTGTGAGGCAGAAGGTAATGATTCTCATTCTTGTCAGACACATCAAGCTGCAGGCAGCTTGGGAGGGACCCTTTAAAGTGGTAAGGAAGGTCAGTGATGCTAACTACATGGTAAAACTGCTAGGCAGGAGGCAGGGACACAAACTGTACCATGTTAACATGAAACTATACCATTATAGGAAGGCCCTGGTGCTAAGTATTTTCAGCACAAGGCAGGAGGAGTCTGAGGGGGATCTATGGCTAAAGGGAGTCAGTCAGCCAAATCCCATATTACTGTGATGGAGCCTAGGACTGCAAGCATATGATAGACCAGTGCAGTACTGTACTGGGGTTAGCAATGCCAAGGCAGCTGGAATCTCAAGACAGGGTATGGAGTAGTGTATTTCCAGATAGGCTCACCCTCTCAAGCAGTGTTTCTCAAGAGTCACTTGAAAACCTAGCTTGAATTTTGGGGAGGTGGTGGACAAATGTAACAAAAGGAGCTACTGCCAGCCCAGCTATCTGGAGTTTTGCAAATAATTACATGTCATTTGTGAATATTATTATGATTTATATAGAAGTGTGACAGAAGGTGATACTGCCAGCACAGCTGTCTGGAATTTTGTAAATGGTTATGTGTAATTTGTGAATGTCAACATAATTCATGTGCTTGTGTGACAGATGTATTAGAACTATATGTTATGTGTATACCAAACTGCTGGTACAGAACTGTGTGCGAAAAGGGTTTGTACAGTACTGAACTTAAAGATGTATCCACAGTGTACTCAGCTGGAAAGTAACAGAAATGTATATAAAACTAATAACTTCTTTTACTGGTGAAAAAAAAATAAATATGGAATAAAACACTGAGTCCAAATTGTTATTAAGTGCTTTCATGCCTTTATTGATATAAGGCACTTCTTCAGAACTAAATACAAATGTACATAATCAAAGGTAAATACTGTGCACAAAGCAGGAGAAACAGCATTTACATAGAAACTAATGGTAACTATGAATGCTAGAAATAAATCAATCATTAAACAGCATATGTACAGTTGTTGTTACAGTAACTAATGATGTTACTTTGTGGGTGTGGTGTGGTGGTTAAGCTAAATGATATAAACTATTGTAACTGTGTAAATGTATATGTTTTAACAGTGGGAACTGGCACATAGAAGGTTAACTTGCAAAACTTCAGAAAAAAAAAGTTGAAATTAAATTGCTTTATAACCACGTAATAAAAGAAATGGCTTCAATGCAGCAAGGAGACAGGATGTCTAAAACTTGGGAGCCTTCATGAAGCAATAATGAAGCCTTTTACCTGGCTGTTTTATTATCAGTATAATAAAGTGAACTATTTGGGCATTTATCACTTTATCATTTTAAGTAAGTAGAGTAATGTTTTGAACATCAGACTTTTCCATTGATTAAAGTTTAATTTATACAGTAGAAGGGGAACATATATATTTTATATTACAAAGTACACGCTATAAGAATGATTGTGTACTGTTGAGCTCGGTCCATATCAGGAACTGGATATGAGAGCGTTGTGACAGTTTATGCTAACTGATGCTCAGTGATCCTTGAAGAAGATTTCAAACAGAGCCCTCATGAATACTTTGTTATTGAGCTCAACACACCTGTTAAGAAGTGAGGGATATCAATGAAGTTACCCACCTTGCTAAAAGAATTACTATGTAAACATGTCAAGAGTTGGTGGTCATGCTTTGGCTGTTTTAAGGCTTCATATTTGTAACTTATTGACACATCTGATAAAAATGTGATGAAGAAGGAATTTAGAGTTAATGAATGTAACTTCTCATGTAAACTAAAGAAATGACTGCAAATGCCTTTCAGAGGCACCCCTTCATACAATCCATTTGCCAGCATTTGTTATGTATATATTTACTATGGGCATGGAAACTGCATATAGCTTTATTGCTTCCTTTGGCTGCTGAAATTGTTTTGAATGCTTTAAATGTTATATGAAAGCTTTAGTTTATTGTTATTTATTCAATAAATGGTTATTCAAAAGCATATACACTGACTGGGCAGCCCAGTCAATTTGCCCACTGTAAACTGGGCATATACCAATAGAAAGAAATCCATCCACTAAGGTATTGTTGAATTGCTACACCTTCTACTGGGATATGCTCAGTAAGGCCATCCTTAATGTATTTTATAAAGGACAGAACGAAATATAGGAAAATTAGGTCATTTTTGTAAACTCTGGACAGCTCAAAAATATGGCTTTGTTACTTGAATCATTGTACTATGATTTGATCTTGCTGCCAATAATCTTACTTATTAACTGTCCAGAGATTTGTAGAACATTCCTAATTTTCTCAAGTATTTTGTCCTGTCCATCATAACATTTTGAATTTCCTGGTAAATTACTGACTATTTGTGTTATTCAATACTTCAAGATATTAAAGTTTCATACTTTCAACTGCTCAGCAAAACAAACAAACAAACAAACTGATAGAGATAGAGATAGAGATAGAGAGACAAACTGCTGCATAAATGTTCTTTCCTCCATCGCTCCCCTTAAACTGTACTGATACATTGCTGTACTGTACAAGTGTGGGGATGTGTGCATGATATGCATGCACAGTACAACAGTATGCAGGAGAGAAGGTGGGAGAACACTAAAATACTGTTATACAATAAAATTATTTAAGAAAGATAAGCAATTATTTATGGAAGGTAAGCAAACTTCTGCAGGAATGCTCTTTTCTCCATCACCTTCCTTGCACTACATGGATGATCTGTCAAAGCTTGGGGATGTATGTACCATACCCATACACAGAACAACAGTATACAGGGGAGAAGGCAGAAGAACAGCAATGTACTGTTATGCAATTAAATTATTTAAGTAAGGTAAGAAATTTCTTTTTTAAATATTGCCATTTTATAAAAATGATAATTCCCTCCTGGGTGTATTTATCACAAGATTTATCCACAGTTGTCTTTGCTTGATCATTTGAGATTCATACTCATGATTAAACCACACCAGCTATAGGTAAATCCTGTGATATCCACACCCAGTTGTGGGTTATTGCTAATCTAACGTGTTGTTGTGCATCATTGGTTCTCATTTCTTGTATTAATTTCAAAGGCAATAGCTGAAATAAGCTTTAATGAATTAGAGCACTACTTAGATAAGTTAGGATGACAAACAGCAAATAGAGATAGATAGATAGATAGATAGATAGATAGATAGATAGATAGATAGATAGATAGACCAACAGATAAATTAATGAAGCAATAAATAAATAAATAATGCACCTGCACTGCCTTCTTCAGTAAGAATCTTCAAAGCGAAACGAGAAGTTAACAAGAAATGCATAAATAAACAATCAAAAACAAATAAACAAATAAAATGAGCACCACAGTAATCTCTTTGGTTAAAAACTTCATATGGGAAATATTAAAACCTAACCAAGATTTTCCCTTTATGATAATATCCTCTAATGTTAGAATCATCTTTAGTTACAGTAGCTTTAAGTCCCATTAGTGGATGTCTGAGGAGGCATAGGTTATTGACGCTGTCTTTGGCTACATTACCTCCCAAAGTCCTTCTGTTTATTTTATTTCATGTATTTTTTTCTCTTTGACTGTACAACCCTTATACCACATGCTCTATTTTTGACTAAAGTTTCTGAAATCCTCCTGTGGGATAATGGCTTAGCAAGCATTATATCATTAAGCTCAGATAAGGTGAAAGTCCATTAATTCACAGCTCCAATCTGCACATCACATCAGATTCCTTAAAGTCCTTCTTACTGGATTAAAGCCACCCATTCAGTAACTGAGCATAAGTTACATCAGTTACAAAAAGAAATAAAACGTGCTCTTAACTAAGTGCCTCCAGATATCTACTCGTTGGAGCTCCAGATCCTAGTAAAATAAAGTAGTTATGATCAAAATAAGA
>NC_056735.1:636971586-636979086 GCF_019279795.1 Protopterus annectens | reverse complement strand
GTAAAATGTAAAATAAAACTTTTAAATGAAATCCAGATCATCGTAGAAGTAAAGCAGTATGCACATTACAGTGTTCATGGTAAATAGGGTGAAATAGCCAAGTAATGGAACATTGGAATAGCTGCAGGGGGGAGCCCCATTAGACCATGATTTTGTGAGGGGGGAAGGATGGCAAACTCAGCCTCAGCTGAACTATACCTCTCAACTATCCAGATTTTTGCAGAATGAATAGATTTTTGCTCTTATTTTTGGTTTGTTCCTCATAACATTTGTGGTTTTCTGGCAAATAATTTAGGAATGAAGTCACTAAATAATGACATACATTGAGTTTCAGACTTCATACCTTTCAGAAAAATGCATGCTAAACAAGACCTGTTATTTTGTCAACTGTCTAAGTTTATAAAAGAACAATTTTTAGTACTGTTTGTATATTCCCCCAATATATTTGGCCTTGTCCAGATTTCCTGCATTAAGAGGTTGAGAGGTATGAACAAATAAATCGCTTTATAGAATTAGGTATATCCAAACCTCTCAACTGTCCCTGATTTTGGCTCAAAATGTTGCTCTCCCCCTAATAATCCCTTCGCAAAATGACAAATTTGGAAGAAAACATGGTGGGTTTACAATTAATAAATAAGTGTAATGATCAGCGTTATGGATTACTTTTAATTTCAGAAATGAATGTTGATTTTCTTATTTTGTCGGCTGCTCAAGTTAACAGTACTAATATTTAAAAAGTGACCTTTCTTTGGCAGGTTCCCAGCTGTATTGTGTGGCTATTTCATATTTTTGCATCACATTTTTGGTCCGTTGTTTCATAAAATTGTGTTTTTCTGGCAAATTAGTGGCAAATCATTAATGATTGAAGTTAGAAAATAATGACAGACATTTGAGTTTCAGATTTCATACCCTTCAGAAAATTCATACTAATGCAAGACCTACTATTCTATTATCATTATATGTTTATAAGAACAATATTTAAAAATTGTCCTTATTTTTGGGCCTTTGTCCCACTTCTATTTATGGCTTAGTCCAGATTTCTTGCTCAGAGGCTGAGAGGTATGACAAATGTGTCAGGGCCATCACCGTCAGCCAGAGACATTTCAAATTGTGACATACTTGTTGCACCCCACTCCCCCACGTAGTGACTCTGGATGTATCCAAGCAAGGTAAGGATCAGTTATGCAGTGTAAGTGTGCAGAGTATCCTCCCATCCAAGGTAGACACAAATACTACAGTGGCTTTTCATCTGTCCTTGATTTTGCAGAATGTTCTGGTTTTCTGTCATATTTTTATACTGTTGATTTTTTCTTCCTCTTATTCAGAAAATGCATGTTGTTGCAGATCCTGTTGCTCTGTGTTTAAGTAGCAATGCTTTAATGACCATCAGGTAAGCTTGTCTGAGATTGTAAGATGCAATAAGCATACTGTTAAAGAATTACCAACATTGAAAGCCTTTTTGTTGTTGCCATGCAGAGAATGTTTACATAACTAGATTGCGTATAAGCCTTAGGTATTGAAATGCATATGACAGTATTTGTAATAAAGGGCAGGATTATAGTATTTTCAGAAGCTCATTACATTTGTTGGAGACTTGCAGTCATCTTTGCAGGCTTTACCTGTAAACTAAACAGAATGTCAATCTATCATGTGTGGTCCTTAACCAGTGCAGTAATCCTTTAAGCAATTTATCTTGAGCTTGTTTCTTGTTTGCTGTTCATTTTTTACTTTGACCATGTTTCTCCATGAAACAAGTAGATAATTGTTGTTGTCAGGCAGCAGGTCTTTTGTGGCTAAGAAACATTTTTACAAGTGGGGGTATCACAGAGATTACTACTTCCAGCATGTTACTTGGTACTTTTATAAATCTGAATATAAATTATAATTAGAACTACAGTGCAAGGAGAAGTGATTTGAGCTGAGTGCTGCTTGTTTTATTTTATACTTGATTTTGACTGGCATTCCAGTAATGTATTTAAAAAGTGGTTTCTTTTTTCATGCTTCACATCCTTTTTGTTTCAGTCTAGATACTAAGTAAGCTGTCATATAGCAAATGCACTGAAATATTTTTTTTCTTCTACACTTCATTTTGTCTTGATTGGACTCTCATAATGACAGTTTGGCACACAGGACAGCATATTTAATTAAAGTCCCAATTTTGTTTGGTTTTTAGCATAGCCCCATCCCTTTCTAGTTGGCCACACCCCCTCCCATTGGCCCCACCCATTCAGCTGTCTCCTGCAGCTCCCCTTTGATTTGAAGCTACCAGCTGCCACTGGATGTTGTATATGGTCAAATCCCACTTTGTGACCTCAGTTATCTATGCAAGGACTGAACATACACAAATTACTCTTCCCAGAATCATATATAATTTAGAGATGCCACATCAACTGAAAATAGGCTGATCCTATTTATATAACTTATAGAAGCAGAACCATGTATCTAGAGTTGGTACAGCAAGGCTGACTGTCTCAGTCTCCCTTTCTTGCTGATGTTTTGCTCACCAAACAGTATCAACACTTTAATTAAAAAAAGACCTCTTTTATACAATAGAAAACACCCTTCTTATAATTGTGTTCACTGTGGTGCAGGCAAACTGCTACCACGACAACATAGTTCCTGCTGTATGCAATGATTCTGTCAAGCTCCCACCATTGGGAGCTCTCATAGCACTAAATCTGACTGTTAACATAATATGGTAGCTCCATTGTCATGCCTAATGAATGCAAGATCTGCACAAAATAGTCATATCGAATGACAGTGAAGCACAGCACAGCAGGAAACAAGTGAATAAGCAATGTCACATCGACATGTCTTATCCATTTTCTATTCCTGGCTATTCTATTCTGCACTGTCAAATCACACAATAGTTCAGTCATTGGAATGTATAGCATGCAGTTGAATATGATGTGTCCTGCTGTGCAAGTCAACAATAGTTCCATTCATTTGTGCACTGATTGTGACTACAATGATTCATGTCTATGAATCATGGTAACTGCAGGATGTATACTAAACACAGCAGATAGAATGCATTTATGCAGCTGCATACTATGGTTATGAATAACCCAGACCAGCTTCTGTAAAATTGGAAGTAATTTCTGCAGACTGAATGACCACACAGACAAAACGTTGTGCATATTAAAATCAGAATTTGATAGTGATCAGTGAAGGATGACTAATCCCTCTTTACTCCATATGAAATGCAAGTGAATATTAAATAAAAGTTACAAATGTAGTTTGGTAGGCTCTGTAGCTGAGATGTTAATACCAGTTTGAAACTTTTACAGTTAAATTTCTTAGAAAACACAACAAACAGTCCTGGATAAGGAGCCCTCTCAGATCCAATATCAAAAGTCAAAAAACAAATAGGGATCACCACGGCTAATAAAAACTCTTTTATTCCTGCAGTGCAAGTAAGCGCTTTTGCGTTCTCTTAACGCTTCATCAGACTTCAAAACAGTTACATTTCAAAAAAACATTCTTAAATATGGACACCAATACAAAGCACCCAATCAGCATCATCATAGCATCATCACATGTTTAAATCACTTAAAAAATAAAGGCATACATCATAAAATATATCTCTATCATAATAAACATAATGTGCCTTCCTAAAGTTAAGTTAAATTTCTTACTATAAAATTTAAAGCATTTCATAGTAAAGCAGCTAAGGAAAAGAAGGATTCTGAAAGGTACTATATGTATGAAAAATGTAAGTGTGCAGATATCCTTAAGGAGACTATGGTACCATTGTCATCTCAGCATGATGATGATGGCATTTAGTAGAAAGGGTCCTGCACAGTAGTATAATGCACCTGTACATTAAATGCACTGCTAGAATAAGCAGAGGTTGCACTCTCTACAAGTAATGGATACTGGATCTTGGTGCATACAGTATCACCCCACTAGATAGAAAACAGAAAGTGCTTATAAAGAAGGTTGAAAAATGTCACCCAGTTACATTTAACTCATCAGACTGCATTGCTTCTGGAAACAGACTACTTGACCATGAGTGGTCTCTCCTACTTTGGATCTTACAGTCAATAGAGGTTCTGGGTGAGTACGTGGATAATCACATTCCTGTACAGTTGTATTTTTGAGTTACTAGACTACAGTTTTCCCTTTAATAATGAAGTAAAAAATGGCAGAGTCTCAAAACTACATATGTGAAAATGATAGAATGGCTATCCAACCCAGCCAGGTATGGAAAAATATATATTTGGATAGTTGTGCTGAAATGCAGATATCTAGGGACAGCAGGAAGAAATGGATGATAGACAAGATGGAGAATGCTAAGAAGGAATGCTGACTGGCTAACAATGAGACAAAGAGAGCAGTCAGATAGGGAAGAACAATGCATCAGAGGAACTGCACCATTTTCTGGAAAGTGACTCAACAGATGGCACAAACGTTCTATCAAGTTGCATGGGAATGATGCAAATATAAAGCCCTCAAAAGAGATGCCAGCAACAGTTTGCCCACCAGTCCGGTGGGCATCAAAATAAGATAAAAGGAGTACATTAAGAAGCTTCAGAATGAAAAAATAAACAGAAACTTGTCCCCATCACAACCTAAGTTGAAAAACAAAATAAAACTGATTTAAGCAGTTTTGCAATGGTTTGAAGCCTGCAAAACACTGATAAAATTAGTGCAGACTATGTATAAGAATCCATTGACTCAAGTATGAACAGTATTTTACTCAAAGAGGGTCCCCTGTGGGAGTGGGTGTCTATCAGAGCTCAGCTCTGAACTCACTTCTGCTAATACTAGTAATGGATTATATTGGCAAACATGTCAAGGGGGACAAAGTAATAAAGCTTCTGTATGCAGATGTTTTAGTACTGCAAGCAGACAAGGAATTCCACCAAATGATAGGGTGTCTGCCATACAAAACTGAAAGCACATTAGATGAACCAACTATAAGCAAGACAGCTGTCATGACACCAAATGGAAGAAATCAGAAGTAGCTAAAATGGAGATAGAAGGGAAAATAGTGGAACAGGATAAAAGTTTAAAATATATTGTAGGTGTAGTTAGTTAGAAGGAAAGTCTGAGTATGGAAGTCAAATAAAGAATGACAGATGTAGCAGCCAAATGGCACAGAGTGTCATAGTTAATGCGTGACAGAAGAATGTCAAAGAAGATGAAGGGTCAGGTGAACAAAACAGTGGAGTGACCAAGTGCTTCTGTATAGCACAGAAACCAGAGCAGTAAAGGCAGATAAGCTGAGAAAGCTTGAGGAGATGAAGCACCTGAAATGAATAGTAGGATGCATGCTGTGGAGCAGATGAAGAGATAAAGACATCAGAACCGAAGCCAACATAGCCCCAATGTCAGAGAGGGTAAAAGAGAACAGATTATACGAGTTCAGTTACATATGTAGGAAAAACTGATAAAAAAATGGGAGATACAATGAGATAAAGATATCTAGACAAGAAGATCTGCAGCAGCCAGGTGTGAGTGCTGAAGATGATCAGAGAATCTTTCTGAATTGAAAAGAGGTGGTGACAATTGACATAACACCTTAACCCCATGTAAAATTGGGTAAAAAACAGAGCTATTGATGATGATGATGATGATAATATATCCTTGGTGTGACTGCAAGTAACAGAAGAGAAAACTCTATTATATGCAGATATGTATCTACTAGAAATTTACTGTACTCAGCTTTCCTGGATACCACTGTTGTGTTGCTTGATAGGATAATACCTACAGTCTCTATATTTCTGCTAGGAGGCTTGAATGCTCATTTAAGTAATAGCCATGACACCAGAAGGATCATAACAAGGACATTTGACTGACCTGATCTGGACTAAAGTGATGATTTTTTTGGACTTTTTTTGCTAGTTATAAACTTTTCATGGCAAATACCATACTTGACTACAGGATTTCTTGATACGGATTCATGTTGAGTCTTCAAAAGTAATTTTGGCAAAAGGAAAAAAAATGAAAACCATTAGCCCAAACCACCTTTGATAAATAACTCAACAATTTTGTTTTGGAAGGGGGGCAACTCTGCACTCTCTATGTAGGGACACACACACACACACACACACACACACTCTACAGACTTATATATACCAACTCTCAGGTTGCACAACAGTGGAGAAAAAAGCAAACTCCATGGTCAGTGAAAGTAATTTTGGTGAACAACACTCACGTTTTTTGTGTTTGCTGAAATTACCTTTGAGGACATGACATGCTCCCATTTGATAATTTTAATTGGTACCTAGGGTCCATGACTCAAAGGATGATGATCAACTTTGCAGCCATGCCATCAGACTGGAAGCCATATGCCTGGACACTTGGACCAAGAGACGTGCTGAGTTGATGAAATTCTGCAGATGTGGTTGTTTAGATCCAGGAAATTTAAACATGTAGTGAATGAGTTCTGGAAACGCCTTTTAGATACTTTTGTGTAGGATGAGTTCAACTCCCAACTCTTTAGAATTGTCTCACTTGTAGTGGGGAGAGAGACTGGAGTTGTGGTGACCAGTAGGTAACCAGTGTTTGTTACAGCTGTAATTCTAGGACCTGCTGGTAGATACCAGTGGTGACTGAAGCAACAAATTAAAGAAAGATGCTTTCCATGCAATTAACAATTAAGCCACGAAGGAAACAGCTGTGGTAGTGATTGAAAAAAAAATTCCAAGGTATGTGAAGCATTTAATAAAGCAGTCAATTGTGTTTTATTTTCAGACTGCCTGAAAGACATTTGTGTAAAGTATTTGAGATATTCTATAAACTATCTGGTAACTTAGAATGGGTGGGAGGATATTACCCAGTCTGCTCTAAAGAAGGTTGAAAAAATGTTGATCTCAGCTGGATACTTTAACAGGAGGAGGAAGGATCACTTTGAGGAGTTTCCTGAGCCTGATGTACATGTGTCTTTTCAGGAGGCAGTGCCAGAACAAACCAGTGTACTGGATTAATTTCTGTAGATAAGTGCATTGCATCTATTGGACAGTTACACTTTTGTAAGATTATGCATAAATAAAAGGAAAAAGATAGACATTGTGGTAGCAATAGATGCTGTTGTGGAGTCATGGTGATATACCTCTGCAATTATGTGTGTAAAAACAGGATGGTGTCTTAGTTATAACCAGATATAACTAACTTCAGCTTCAGCCTACCATGGGTTCATGGGCTGCGTCTTCTAATGTGACCATAACTATAAACTATTAGCCATGATGGCTAAATGAAAGACTCACCACTGAAATACCTGTGATATGGACAGATTGACTGCCTGAGTCCACAGGTGGTTGCAGCTTTCAATCTGGACCAATTTTAGTGCATTTATGATTTCTGTGCACTGATAAAGCTGCTGCAAAACTGTCCAAAAAGACTTTACTTTAATGTAATCAAAACTATGCATTTCTACATGCTTAGCAAACACCAAAATCTTACTAAGGAAAACTGTAAAATAGATTCATATTAAAATCTAAGTTGATTTTTATAGCGACAATAGTTCTTTATTTTGGAAATGTTGCCAGACATGCG